>NC_043986.1:33530283-33812783 GCF_902150065.1 Myripristis murdjan | reverse complement strand
GAAAACGACTGAAGCCCTGCTCAAACAGTGCTGAGGTGTGGGTCAGACGCCCGGGCAGGTGTGCAGTGTGTGTCAGGCCCTCGCTCCACCCCACAGGCTGGGGGTGCCGCCAGGCCCACATATGATGCACATCTCCACCGGCTTTAGGAAACTGTGAAATGAACAACAGCACTGAAGGGGAGCTTTTCTCCCATATGGCTCAACCTCTCTCTCTCTCTCTCTCTCTCTCTCTCTCTCTCTCTCCCCATTTCTGTCTTTCTCATACTGTCTCTCTCTGCTTCACTTCTCCATGCTCACTCTCTCTCTCTCATTTTCTCCGTCTGTGAGGATTCCCCGCAGGAATCTACAGTGTTATGGCAGGCAACTGCTGCAGAGTGTGTGTGTGTGTGTGTGTGTGTGTGTGTGTGAGTGCAAAAACAAGCAAACACTTTTATACCACACAAACTCATGCAGTTTCTCACTCGCACACACAAATATGTGTACAAGAGATGCCTGCAAAAATACAGATACAGCAAGTATCACACACACACACACACACACACACAACTCCCTACTTCCAGAGTATGCCAACAGGTACACACTGTGTGTGTCTCTCTCTCTCTCTGTGTGTGTGTCTCCACCGTGTTGGCAGTGTGTCATGCTGTGCCACATGACTGTAATCAGAGCTGGTGTTGCAGGAAAGTAGCGTGGCTAGACGGGCAAATACCACAGAGGTCCGCCGGCATGACAGCTGTCCTCAAATCCACCAGCGCTCCCGCTGTGGCCCCCATGTCAAATTCCATGACTTTAGAGCACTTCCTAAAAAAAAATGACCCAAAATTGTTCTTCCTTCCTGGTTTGTTACTGATGATTTGCTCCAAGGGTGAACAGTCTGGTTTGCACTGGAGCTGGAATGCAAACCACCATCTAATACAATAAATGTGTGTGAAACCACAAAATACATTCTGCTTTATTCCTGTAAAATGATCCATTTGTAAGAATCCCTTAAAGATAGGGCTCAGTGAAACGGTGAAAAAAATAAATAAATAAATAAAAAATAAAGCAATTGATTTTACGATTTTAGTAGGAATGGTAATTTTTGCATTCTAATTTTCGTTTTTACTGAAAAAGCTATTAAAATGACAACAATGTGATTTTTGCTGACGTCTGTACCAAACAAACACGGCATCTGGAAAACAGAATATGTCGGCTCAGGCGTCTCTGTGGCACCACACTGCTTCATTTATAACGCTATTTTGTTGCATATTTTACCTTCATCAACAAACTGTCAGCTCCTGCAATTTGGATATTACACTTGGCCATATTGCGATTTTGATAATATATTGATTAATTGGTCAGTGTTGCTTAAAAACAGAAATTCTTCCTTTGTAAAGAATCTGAATATGATGGGTTTCAAACGGTTGTTGGTCTGAAGCTTTCCACGGCGCAGGATTATAGGGTTTTGTGTTCTTCTCATAAAAAAAAAACCTCCAGGAAACATGGAAAAAAGCAATCCAACACTGCAAAAACACAAAATCTTACCAAGATTATTTGTCTTATTTCAAGTCAAAAA
The DNA here is from genome assembly GCF_902150065.1 of Myripristis murdjan. NCBI lineage: Eukaryota > Metazoa > Chordata > Actinopteri > Holocentriformes > Holocentridae > Myripristis > Myripristis murdjan. The sequence goes on along the minus strand of NC_043986.1, from coordinate 33,811,231 downwards.
TGTCTTATTACTAGTCAAAATATCTCATTACACTTAAAATAAGACATGATCACCTCAGAAGTAACTTGTTTTTAGACAATTTTCACTCGTTTCAAGTGAAAATTTGCTTGAAACAAGTGAAAATTTGCTTGTTTCATTGGCAAAATTTGCCAGTGGAAAAAGTGAAAATTCACTTGAAATAAGTGAAAATTAGCTAGAAACAAGAAACAAATTTTGCCAAAGAAATAAGACATTTTTGACTTGAAATAAGACAAATAATCTTGGTAAGATTTTGAGTTTTTGCAGTGAATGCACTTACAAAAACCATGTAAAACACCTTCATCCTTTGTGGTAAGTCTCAATTCCAGCCCCATGGCTTTCATCACTGTGGACGGTGTTGACACTAGTAAAGCTGTGGTGCCAAATCTGGGACCAGCCAAATAAATAAAGGCTTTTTAACTCATTTCTGAGAGTCTCTTTATTCCACAGTGACTAGTAATCGACAGAATACTGACAAGTGAGTGAAAAATAACTACTAGTGGCTAATTTATACTGACTAGTGCCTTTAAAGCAATAAATTCTAAAAGGGCCTTCCATAAAAAAGAGATAGCAGGAATGTTTTACTCCACTGAAAAGGCAACGCACCACCACAAGTCCGACTGCAGCCCACTGGAAGAGCCTTGACTGCACTTGGTAGGTTTGTGGGTTATCTTGCCGTGGAGATATGTCCTACATGTCTGGGCTGTAAAGAGGGCTAGAGGCTAATGCCTGTGATTCAGCCTGGAGTTCTCTCTCTCTCTCACTTACACACACACACACACACACACACACACTACAGCCTGTGGGTGAAGTCTCCCTGCCACGTGCTAGCCTTCGTCTCGTGGATTAGCGGTTGCCAACGTCACGGTGCTCCATCAGGGTTAGATGTGGCCCCGGTAATCTTGGACGGAGGAAAGCATCAGGGTCAACGACTGGCAGCTGAGCTCGTGGGATCAGCATGGGGGTTAAGGGTGTGTGTGTGAGTGTGTGTGCGTGTTTGTGTCAGGTAGGGGAAGGACAGGGGTAAATCTGCATGTCTGGATTGCTGAACGGTTGGACTCTTAGACATAAGCACAGACACACACACACACACACACACACACAGACCCTGACCAAGGTGTGAGTGGGACACTTTTTATTGGAGCTTCCTTGATAAGCCTCTGCACTGCGGGCTTGGTGCAAATCACAGAGCAAGGATAAAAGACACACAAAAACCATGTGTGTGTGTGTGTGTGTGTGTGTGTGTGTGTAGTGTGATCCGGTGTGGATTACACAGCATAGACAGGATGTCACACCTCTAAGATAAGGCTCTCCGATTAGCCAAGATATGTGTTAGACATGCCCAGACAGGGCAGCCTATATATTGAGCTCCAACACCTCCCAGCCAGAACCTAACACCACCTCACAGCACCGACACACCGGGGTGACACATCCCATATCTGGGGACAATACTGCCCTTCAATCAAATGTGGCTGAGTCTATCTGCTACTCTGTTGATCAATATTCCGCTAGTTGCCTATGGGATGTCCTTAAACCTGAGCGTAAGCACTTGATTTCTCTCAGAAACATGGGGCAAAAAACAATTTAGTAAGAAATGACCTGAAAATGAGCAAGAAACGAATGAAAAATGTCCACAAAATTACCAAGGACATTGCCAGAAAAAAAAAAAAAAAAAAAAAAAAAAAAAAACAGAAAAATTGGCAAAAAAAAAAACAAACAAGAAAACTATTTATAATTATAATAATTACAGATTTAAAATTCAATTGCAGGAAAATTAACATAAATTTTTTACAAATGTAACAAAAAATTGCAAAAATTCCAAGAACATTACTCAACAAAATTTGACAAAATTCAACCCCAAAAAAATACATGGAGCATATTCCCAGATGAGAAGTTTTCAGATCTTCAGCTTTGAGTTCCGATTGAACTTTTTTCATGTAGGAAGTGGGTTTTATCCTTGTTCTGAGTTAATACTGACCCTGCCAACCTGTGGTACACCTGTGGCCAGTGTGTGGCAGCGGGCAGAGCCCTGGCAGGAGCACATCACAGCAGCAGGCCATGGGCTGGGAGGGCTGGGAACAGAGTGGCAGGCTGGTCTCAGCTGCCACAGGGGCCCCATGATGCAGGACTTCATGTGGAGGCTCATGTGTCTGTGTGACTGTATGAGAGTGTATATGTCTGTGAGGAAGTATGACCGTGTCTGTGTGTGTGTGATTTTTGAGTGTGTGTGAGACAGGATGGGTGGGGTGGTAACAGTCTTCTCGGTTGAGGACAGTCTGCGCCTTTTGAAACCCTCACAGTTGCAGAACACTTCCTCTGTCTGCAAGCCATCAGTGTTTGTCACCGCTGCCACAGTCAGACTGAACGCTATGAATAGCTTATCTTAACAAAAAGGCTTTCACAAAGTATCACAGGCAAGTTGTCATTGCTTGCACCTCATCAGAGCTCTTCTGGGCTTAAAGACGCCTTTAAGAATCCCAAATTAGCTGTGTTTTTTAGGGAATCACACTGATTTACTTTTTTTTCAGAAATTAAATCAGAGGATTGCTTAAGTCAGGAACCAAAGGTCAAACCTGGGAACCAATAAGTCAGTCAAGAGAGGGTTTGTTGAGAGGTTTTGTACCACTGATCAAATTCCAAGCAAGCTGCAGAGGAGACTGGGGGGAAAAGCAAAAGAAATCTTTGGGGTTTTTCCCAGGATCAGATGAGCAAATCAGCTTTTTAAAAGGGTTTTTCAAACATTTGAACATACATCTCAATCATACAGAGAGTACAGAGTGAATCCCACATATCCAGTGAAAACACACAGACACAAGTTCAGGAAGATAACACGGAATGGGGAAATTGTACATGGATGAATAAATAAAGGAAAAGACAGAAGTCACAAACAGGTCAGATGCTGCGTCGTGCATCCAAGTCACCGTGCTGACATGTCGAAAGACCTCTCTCTGAAAGAGGAGGAACACAGAGTCGCAGGGCTAGATTTATGTGGAGACACAAGTTCCCGAATCCTCCTCAAACTTGGCCTGTCAACCACATAATTAGGTTTCATTTTCTCAAGTTCCACTTAGTTAGAATAGTGGCCTTGTAAGCAGAGTCAAGAAAGCAACACAGTCAGAGAAGAGGCATGTTAGGCTACCGGTGAAATGACAAAAATCCCCACAGGGAGGTTCAAGTCTATGGTTTGGCCTGGGACAAACACAGAGCTCCAGAGGGGCCATCTTCTTGGTCTCACGGACCGAGATCCTGAGGCAAAACGTCCCTCAAGGAAGTTCTGGTGTGAGAACCAAGAGGACATTCTGTGGTGTTGAAAATGGGAATATCTCTAAAAAGGCCACAAAATCCTCCCGGCTTAACTCAGAGCTGCTTTTGTGACAAGGCGGCCTGTTACGAGGTAGAGCCGAGTCTCTGTCTTGACACAATCTGTCATTTTCATCTAGCCCCCTCTTGTTTCGATTTCTGCCACTCCCTCCTCTTGCCCCCCCCTCCACCCCCGTCTATCTGTCTGACTGCGTTTCCTGTGTCATAGATTACAGGATGTCCTCTTCAAACAAGCAAGATTCCAGTCAAAGAAAAAGTAAGCAAGCAAAACGAGCCAGACAGAAACTTCCAGCAGCATGGCGGAGAAAACAAACTATCTGGGGGTGAAGAGCTCCCAGTATCACTGCACTCTCACGCTCAGAAAACAACCACTGTGCCATTATGCAAAGTCCCACGATGTGCTCTTCTCTCTTGTGCTGCTGAACCAAACTGCTTCAAAATGTGGTGGGTTTGTTATTTCAATAACAGGTCAAATTAGGAATTGGGTTACCTGCTATTCCCGCAGTCTTCTTCCATCGCAAATACACAGATGAGCAACTGTAACACTTATCTACAGCTGTACTGAAAATATGCAGTGACTGGTGCATTGTACATTCGACAAATGTATCATTTTAGACAAGGTTTTAATTCATATTTAATTGGGTATTTTTGTTGCCCTTCTTAACCCTAACACCTCTAAAATCCAGGAACCCGTGCATGGGTTTGCATATACAGTTGTCCCTCGCTAGAACGCGGTTCACCTTTCGCGGCCTCGCAGTTTCGCGGATTTTTTTTGGTGCAATTTTGCATGCTTTTTTTTTTTGTTTTTTTTGTACTGGACTTATTTTTCTACGAAGGTTTGAACTTTGAGAGTTTAAACAAGAGAGAAAAGTGAGAAAATGTTAATGCCTGTCTGAGAAAAGTGTATAAAGTGTGTAGTGAGGGCTTTTACAGCCTTAAAACATCTAGAATAATTGTAAAAAATAAAGCTGACTACTTCGCGGATTTCGCCTACTGCGGGTTATTTATATATATATATATCTATATATATAGATATATATATATATCTATATATATATTTTTTTTTTATATATTTAATTTTTTTTTTTCTGGTAATGTTTTTGCATTTGAATTTGAACTGACCACTGTGGCCGGTGCCTTATGTGTGCTTTGACTACGTGGATGTAAGGCAGTGCCAATGCCAGGGCGCAGTCAGGAGACAAAGCACTTGTGGCGGCATGGTGCTAAACAGGTTGTGTTAGGCCCAAAGCTAACCTCGGCTCACACTAGGTGAAAGATGAAAGGGCTAGAAACCTGTTTTCGTATCTCTTTCTTCTCTCTGGAAGGTGAACAGAGCCCCACCCCGCCTGTGGCCTGGCTGTGGCCTCCCTGCATGTCTTGCCGAGAGGCAGGCTAGAGTGGTGCAGAGGGGAGGGGTCCTTCCTGGAGTCTGGGTTAGCGCCGGGCTTAACTCTTGCAGCATCGACCACAAAAACCCACATATGCTGGCAAACAAATGGGTGTCAGACAACATGCTCCCCTGCAGATGTGTAAGAGGCCGACCCAGGCCGCTCAAGTTCATGCCTGAATTTATAACAAGCAAGTCCCAGCTCACGCTTTCGTTTCCCCCTCCAGTTTGAGTTGCTGTTTTTATGTCTGCTGCATGAGGGATTGTTGTGATGTGGGGAATATTCATATTCACTGGTGAGACGGTGAGCTGTTTTGTCTGGAGAGTTGAATTTCACCGGTTGTCTATGCAAATTTCTCAGTCAGAATGCCGCTGTGGGCAAATGACTGGTAAAACATATCTCATATTCCTCCTGCTCCTCCTTATATCTGCATATGAGAGAGAGATAGCGAGGGAGAGAGCCTGCTTGCAGTTCAACACTCAAGCTGACATGCAGGATAAAAATACAAAGATAGTGCCGCGGCTGCTGAGAATACCACTTGAGTGAAATTCCTCGACTGTGTGTTTGTGGGTTACACACACACACACACACACACACAAACGCACACACAGACACACACAGAGCTCCAATTTTGGCAAATAGTTGATCCCATCACAGTCTCCTTGGCTGAGGAGTCACAGAGAACAATAGAGCCTCTGTGTTCATTGAAGTAAATAGCAAAAACACTTCATCGTTACAGTAAAACTACTGCAAAGAATTAAATTCTTGCTATTCAAAAGATGCTCGATCTCCTTCTTACTGTGGCGCAGATTGGACTCGCCGGATTGCTGACTACACTCAAAATGTGCTCATTTAATATTCACTTTGATACAGCGAGGACTACTTTTTCCTGCACTCAGCACATAAAGTGAGGCTGTTTATTCGCTTTCAGTTTGGAATTATAAAGAGCAAGTATTAACTTGTTGAGCAAATGTCTTTGTTCTTGTTTGGGAGCCGCGTTTTAAGATCCACAGCACTAGAAGGCAAAGACACCTGCCAGGCAAAACACAAGTGTGTGTGCTCGGGTGTGTGTGTGTGTGTTGTGTGTGTAGACAAATGGCACATGTTCAGACTATCAGGTGGCTGTATGGAGAGGAGGCCCAAGCAGTACCTGCCTGTACCACCTCTCCTCGCATAACCCATCATTTATCCCATTAACAGGCAGGCCTCTCCTACATTCCCCTGCTACTTGAAAGAAAAACAAGAAGACACTTTATTTCCACACTCCTGGCCAACAACAACTCCTATATAACTACCTCAGCCTGAGCTGCTCTCTGAAAAACAAGCTATCTCTCTTATCCCCCTCTCAGCGTTTTGCTTCTGGAGGGGCAATGTCGCAAGCCTCGGACAAAACCCACAGCTCGCTTCTCTCTTGCTTCAAATGTGTGCCTCGGTTTTTCCTAGAAAGTGTTGTGGCCGTGGCTGTGCTGTTGTCCCCGAGGCCTGTGCTTCCAGAAAGAGTCCGGAGAGGCTGGCAGACATGACGCACACGTCCTGAAGGGACGGGACGCACTGGGCTAAAGGTTCGAGGCTTGTGACAACTGTAGCAACAGCCTGTCCAAGAGGGCTCAAAGTGTGCCTCACAACCAGTCACACACTGCAAAAACGCAAAATCTGACCAAGATTATTTGTCTTATTTCAAGTCAAAAATGTCTGATTTCTAGTCAAAATATCTCATTACACTTAAAATAAAACATGATCACCTCAGAAGTAACTTGTTTTTAGACAATTTTAGAAAATTTGCTTGTTTCATTGGCAAAATTTGCCAGTGGAAAAAGTGAAAATTCACTTGAAATAAGTGAAAATTAGCTAGAAACAAGAAACAAATTTTGCCAATGAAACAAGCAAATTTTCACTTGTTTCAAGCAAATTTTCACTTGAAACAAGAGACAATTGTCTAAAAACAAGTTACTTCTGAGGTGATCATGTCTTATTTTAAGTGTAATGAGATATTTTGACTAGGAATAAGACATTTTTGACTTGAAATAAGACAAATAATCTTGGTAAGATTTTGAGTTTTTGCAGTGCAAATGTACGGAAACTCCCTTTACATTAACGGACAACTATTACAACCGTTTTGTATTATATTTTAATACCGCTTCAACGATTTATTTCTTTGAAACATTCCGAAATTCAAAAGTTATTACATTAGCGCTTGCTACACGGCTAAAGGTGATGTTTTGCTAGGTTAGCTATAGCGCCTTCACCCCACCATTACAACACTACTTACTGAGTTATGCTAAGCTATGCTATGCTAAAACTAAGCTAAACTTTGGTCAAACGGGCTATGCTAACAGAGGATAATGTCAGCACAATGTAAACTGGATTAGAGGCTAATTTAGACGCCTGGAGGGCAAAGTACAGAGACAAGAAGACGACAGGGCCTGGGGAAAAAAAAAAAGTGAAGCACAAACTATTAATGACAGAGGCTAAAATCTGAGCAAAGAGTCACACTCAAATGTCCACAAGGAACTAAGACAAACAGCCTTGATTTTACCTTCAATGCTATTCATGGCCAAGTTTAGCCAATGGGTTTTTTTTTTTTTTTTAAAACAGTTTCTTTGTCCCACAGACTTTTCTCAGCTCACTGGAGCTGAAAAATGGAGTTCCACAAGTTTTCAAATAAGAGTAATAATATGCATGGAAATACAGAGAGGCAGAGGGAGGGAGATAATATACTGAGAGAAAAGGCAACTAAAGACTCGTCTTGTACCACAGGCCTTCCTACTGCTGCCTGTAGGCCTTGCAGAGCAGCTCCCGAGCACATACGTGCACACACACACACACACACACACACACACACACACACACACATAGAGAAAAGAAGGGAGGGAGGTTTGGGAAGGGAGCAGGGTCTCCATTTCCTCTCGCCAAATTTGCTTTGGCAACTCTTTCCGTGGGAATGGTGAAAGAGCGGCTCTCCTCAGCCCGAGAGAGCCAGGGATCGGCCCACTGTGGAGGAGGAAGGCTCGCAAACGTAAGATGGAGATGAGGGGGAGGCGGGGGTAAGTAAATACAGCTGGACTTTTCCATCCATTTTCCATCCCTTCCCCCTGCGCCGAGGCAAAACATGAGCTTGTCCGCTCCTCAGGTTCGCTGTTTATAGAGGGATCAAATGCTAACGCTAACATGCTAGATGGATGTAGGCTGGAGCTGCACACTGCACTGCCATATAAAGCAGCATATAATAGGGTTCAACTGATATGATTTTTTTAAAGCCCAATATTGACAACAGATTGCGTTTAAATATGTGCTATGTTTCGTTTTCAACATTTAAAGGGGGAAAAATCCATGTGAAACCTTGGAATAATACAAACAGCGACGTATGCATGCATACTTGTGCACAATCTGATTGAACTGATGTATCAGTAATAGCATTGCCCATATATGATGCTGGTGTCTGCCAGAAAGCCGTGCTGGTCTAAAAGCAAAGACTGCACTTTTCAAATGGACAAATAATGCCAAGAAAGAATCTAATGTCCTCTTTATGATCCCAAACAACAAATGTTTTATAGCCAACTAAAAGCAGGATAATTCAATTTGCTGTGTTTTGAATGTTGTTGTAATCCCTGCTCATGCACTAATGGACATTTCCATTGATCTGTGTGCATGTGTGTGTGTGTGTATGTGTGTGTGTGTGTGTGTGTGTGTACATGCTTGCGTGTCCACTTCCATGCAAAGAAGACAGAAGTCAGTGTGTTTTCTTGTTGCTACCAGCAGACGACAACCTTTTAATGATATTATTCTTTTATACTAACTTTTGCTGCCACACATCAATGCTTTCAGATGGTTTTCTTTGTTGTAAATCAAAACTGATTTTTTTTTTTTTTTTTTTTTTTTTTTTTTTAAATATGATGTGACATCAAAGTCCATTTCACAACTCAATTTGAACATCTTCCCCCAAGGTACAGCGTCGGCCATTTTCGCAGTTTGGGAGGTCATTAACAAGGGCTATTATGTGTCTTCGAAGGTATCATTACTTTCTTTGGCATCATAAGAGTGGAATGACAGAAGAGAGGAGAAAATTCCTGCCTTTACAGCCCTCGTAAACGCCGCTTTCTGCTCGGGAGAGCGTTGCGAGCGGGGAGGAATCTGCTGATGGCTCTTTTCCTTGTGTCGGCGCAAAAAGCAGACCCGCTTTAAAGGAAGACAGACGTGAATTATGGGTAATGAGGGGAGGAGAAAAGCCTCTGTGTGTGACTGTGTGTGTGACTGTGTGTGTGTGTGTGTGTGTGTGGGTCTGAGATTGGGGAATGCAGGGCATAGGGCATTTCTGCTTGGTATGTAACGTGCCCTAAGGTTGAGGTTGCTTGTGAAAGGGTTAAGTCGCATGGCTGAGCAAATACATAAATAGCACTGGGGGGGGGAGGCGGGTTGGGGAGGGGGACTGTTGCCAGCTGGCGGAGAGGGAGATGGTGTGTGTGTGTGTGTGTGTGTGTGTGTGTGTGTGCACGCGCAGACATATACACACACACACACAAACAAACTGGCAGTTTGATTTCCAAGTATTACTTACGGGGCACTGGAACACCAGCAGGCATTTTGGGTGCCCCAGTGCAGACTGCAGCACATGCCTTAACATGTGACAACCTTGCCAAGAGCACTGTGCAAACTTGTACTGTAAAAAATGTATGCGCGGGTGCACACACACACACACACATTTACAGACAAGTTCTAAGTCTCACACACACACACACACAAGCGCAAACAAGCCTTACGACTCACACACACCAAACACACCACTCCCACACATCAAAGGAGCTGGAGCAGCGGGGTGAAGTTGTGGAGATGGGCCTCATCCCATAACGATAAATCACATCTGAACACCTAAAACAAACTCCTAACCGTTCCCAACTGCACTGAAGATAGACACCCAAAACAAAACAGATGACTGGCTGCTCCCAGACGCCCTCCATTTCCGCGCTCCCTGTCGCGGAGCTGAGGTGTTATTGCGCCCGGTCGACATTTTAAATCTGGCGTGCAGAATTATTTATATTCCTCAACCGACTCCCACGGCTCTTATCTGTCCATCAAAGCGGGACAGATGAATGGTTAATAACTTTCAAACCGGTTTAAGGCATATCAGTGCTTTGCCGACTGACTCGCGTAGGTCTGCATGCTTAACGCCGGTGTTTACCATCGCGCTCCTATTGAAAACTGTCAGTGCCCAGTTTGCCGTCAAGCACACGCCACAATGTGACAGCGCTGTGTCTCTTTGCCCTGATAGCTGGCTGTGCATGGATCCCTCTGTCAGGGAGGGAGGATGAGGGGGATTTAGGCGTGGGGGGACTCGCAGTCAAATCCCCTCTCGCCTTACAGGCATCATTATGCCTGCTAAAGCCTCATCCCTGGAGCCCTCCACTACAAGCGACTGGGACAGACCACCAATTACAGCCTTAACCTCCTTCTTGCCCTCTCCGTCTCTCTCCCACTGACACCCATGGCTGGGGAAGTGAGGGGGAGAGGGGGAGGGGTGGCGATGACCGTGATAAAGATGCTGCCTCATGGGAGACACTTAACGCCACCGCCATTAAAAGCATAATTCTGGTTGTATTAAAGATAGAGTGAAGCCCTCTTCCCCTCCTTGCTCAACAATGAGAGGAAGATAGCACCACGACTGTACTACATAACAGCTAGGGGGGGAGTCAGGTAATCTAAAATTTCAAAATGGGTGAACTATCCTTTAAAATAGGTCAATCACGCAATCACAAGATGTGCAGAAACATTGATATGCAGTAATATCATAATGCGGCTGTTCACTGCTGAACATCACCCCTCTATCTGCACACTGTCAGCCTACACACATCTTGACTTTAATTTGAAATTTGATATAATGTAATATGCCACAAAGTATGTTTGCTAACATGACTGTACTTTCTATATATGTAGATGAAGTCAGCCAGGGAGCCAGAGAGCTGAAATCACATTCAAACAAACTGATCATTAATGAACAAACTCGTCATTAAGTGGCAGCACTACATCATTCATTAGTGCAGCAGTGCTTGATACAGCTTTTGACACACGGCGATTCTTGATTCCAGTCGCAGTTCCCACTTTTACAGCGTACAGCCCAAGTCTAAATAAAAAGGGCTCTTGGGATGGTAGTTCACGGATGGAGAGGTCTACTCTGTCTCGCTTACTGTTGATGAGCCGCTGATACTGCGAGCAAGCCTCTGGCACTTGAGACGGCAAAGATAATAAGATGGTTGGGAGGATAATGAAACGTGTGAATGTAACAAGGTGCGAGGCTGTCCTCTTAAGAGGCTCCTCTTAACCTCCTCCCTCCTCCCGGCTCCACAGGCAAAGTGCCACTTCCAAGACTACTGAGCCATAGCGGTGAATGTGGGAGGTCAGTGTATGACACAGTGCATGAAAAATGGCTAACTGAGACGATTACATGTGCATCTACAAGCCGGGCTGTGCATGTGTGCTTTTGTATACAGCACATGTCGACTGCAAACAGACTGAATGGCAGTGTGCCGACACCAGTGGTTCTCAACTGGTGGGTCGCAGTCCAAAAGTGGACCACAGGTTGATTCTGAGTGGACCGCAGGCATGCAGATCTACTTAACAACAAAACATAATAATAATTAAGAATGTAACCAAATATATATGATCAAGAAAATAACATATTTCACATAAAAATGTGAGAAAAATCCATGTAAAATAGTATAAAAATAAAATAAAATATTTTAGAAAGTTAAAAATACAGCTTTATTACTTTTGCCTATGTGATTGGTGATAAAAAAAAATGGTGCAGTGTTTGATTGTGTATGTTCTTTTAGACAAGACTGGACAGACAAGACTTAAACTGGATGGCTCTTAAATTAGCCGATGTGTGGACCAGGACGAAGGACGAATGTGGCCCCTGAGGCAACATCAGCTGAGAGCCACTGGTGTATTCTGTCTGTGTGTATGGGTGTGTGGAGGGCTTTGGGTGGCGGCCCGATCCGCCCATGCAGGCTGGGTCTCAGAGGGGTGTGTGTGTATGTGCACTGGCCTTGCTGCCTCTGGTTTTCTTGCCATGTAGCACACAGACGCTGTTTGAGAGGCTTTTCCACCCGGTCTCTCACACTGTCACACCTGCAGGACTCTGCAGTAACAGTCATCACATCAGCTTATAGTGACAAGAGCCAGCGCTCATTTCCATGTGAAAATCCACCAAAATCCTCTCCTCTCCTTCCTTTCCACGGCAAATCAAAGCCATGCCCAGAATTATTAGAGGAGCAGATGGATTTGTGCACCCTTGCCCCCTTTAAGGAAATCAAAACTCTGGAAGTATTCTTTCTTGAGTGTGTGTGTGTTTCGAATGACGAGGCTCAATTTCTCCAGTGTGTTTTTTTTCCCCGGCGATCTGGTGAGACGCGTGGGATCGAGCGGTTAGGGAGGGATGTGGTGGGATTAGGACTGTTTGAGGGATTGACACCACGGGAGGTCAGCAGTGATAGTTAAGTCCCGGAGCCACTGTCTGCTCAATCCCCTTGATTAAAAACCAGTATCCTCCCTCACTGGCAAGAAACTGCTGCAAATGAGTGAGAGACGAGTGGTTATCTCGCCCTTTTCTATCGAGGGCAAAAAGGGTTAAGGCCCCAGACACATGTAATCTGGTGCCAAAGCTCAGCTAACATGGCAAAGCCCTGGGCAGGACTGCATGCCACTGTCACTGCAAGACACGCTGAGATGTGAGAGAGGACTGATAATCAGCTAGGGTTAGTCTGATATCAGTTAAACATCAGATACTGGCCAGTTCGCAGTGTGCACTCCTAACAAAGCATTTTCAACGTGTGTTGTGTGGGTTTCACACATGTATGCATGGATATGTCATGCCTTTGAAACCAGAGCAAACTCTCTTCATTTCTTTCAAATACATTATATATTTAAAATTCAATTACAAGTAAATTACCATAAAATTACCAAAAAAAAAAAAAAAAAAAATCCACTAAAATTTTGAATGAAAAAAAAGAAGAACATTATCATAAAATTTTCACAAAACTTCTGGAAAAACATGCAAGAAAATTACCTAAAAATAACAGAAAATGAGCAAGAAATAAGTACAGCTTACCAAAAATATTACAGAAAATTATCACAAATAATAGTTGGAATTTTCAAAAAGAAATATAACAGAAAAAAACAATACCACAACACTATATTTATAATTATTATAATAATTTAAAATTAAATTACAGACAAATTGCCACAAAATTACTGAAAAGTTTAAAAAAAATCCCCCAAAAATGAAAGTTTCAAAGAGTCAATATTAAAAGTTGCAGTGAAGAGTTTTAGTGTTGCATGGTGCAAATGCCTTTAGAGGCTTTTCCATGTTTAAAACAATAAAAATCTGGGAATAACAAAGAATACTATTTTGGATTCTTTTCTTTTTTTTAAGCATTAAAATGATTATTGGTAAATGTGATGCAGGCCTCGCAGCTCACCATTATCCATGTTGTATCTGAACAAATACTCAACTGCTTGTGTGACCGCTAACCCCCCGCCAGACACAAAACAAGTAGCCTTTCAGAAGCCAGAGCTCAGATGGCCAGGGGCTACACTCCTTTTCCTTCCTTTCTGCGGGGCAGGACAAGGTCAAGCTGTCAGCTGTTTCAGAAACCATGACTAGCCACCATCACTCTCATGACCGAGTCCCAGCTGATGAGGCTGCAGCCCAGGCCTGCCGGCTTTTAGACAAACCACTGAACACACAGAGGCCTCACGAGCAGACAGCGGCTCCCTATATGCTTTACAAAAAGGTGGCTGTATCTATTGATGGCCATGTTTGTTGTAGTTGGCCATTAAGTGGGCTGAGCATGGCCACGCTAATGCATTTGCAGACATGGCGGGTCAATACGAGCGCCACGCTGAGCCCATCATCCGACATGGAGAAACGAGCTCTTTTACATGCATGCCACTGAGACGCAAGCTGTGGTCTTCAACTGTCATTATGTGGAGAGACAGAGAAAAACAAGGGGCGGGGGGGGCTGAGCTGACTTGAAATGAATGGAGGGCGCTGTGTTAAATACCATCATATACAGACTACATGTCGCCACATATAAAGCTAGGCTCTTTATTAGGAATGATGTCAAATTCCAGCTTTTCCATGACTTTCCATGACAATCTCAGAGAGCTTGAATGATCTAAAATGCTCTTCCCTCCTGGTTTGTTATTTCAGAAACATTGCTATTATTTCACCTCCATCTAGCTGCTCTGTAGCACAGTAGTGGTGCTCTCTTCCTCTCATTGTTACTGAGTGCTGGATACTGGCTGGATGCTCCACATGCTAACTGTTAGCCTCCTGCCATTGAGGTGGACTTCCCCCCAGCTAACAGTCTGAAAAATAACCGCCATAATCCACTAAAAGAAGTGTTGAGTGCTCACTGAATGTTGTGGCTAGCTTCTTTTCCTATACATGATCAAACTCAAACAGTTTGAGGGAGGGAAATATTTGTTTCTAAATGGACGAACTATCCCTTTGTTCTTCAATCTGGTTTCCACTACAGCTGGACCATCTAATGCAGTAAATGTGTGAAACAAATAGGCGGAGCATCCCTGCCTGAGCGCTGGCACTGCTGCTGTCCCAGCGGCGTGCTGCTGTAACTCCAGCACAGCCAGCCTTTCCACTTGCCTTCACATTTAGAGCATAACACAGTCAATAGTGCGGCAGCTGTCACAGCAGCCAGCCACCGACTAGCCTGTGACAACCTGCTATCACACACCGCAAGGCCTGCAGAGTCCTGAGAGCACACCGAGCCGCTCCATCGCCACCAACACCATTTCCACCACTTAACTCTTGGAAACTCAGGAGTCTGTGGCCATTTTGGGTCATTTTCTTGTAGTTTAATCTTAAATATATTTATAGTAATAATAAATAGTTTTCTTGTATTTTTTTCTATTTCTCAGATTTTTTCCATGGTTGTCTATTTTGTTTTTATTTATTCATTCATTTATTTGACCAATTTACATTTTTCCTACTTTCTTGCTGGTCGTCAGGTCATTATTGGTAGTTTAATTGTAATTTAATTTTAAATATAATGATTATAAAGTTTTCTTGCAGTTTTTTACTGTTTTGGTCTAATTTATTATTATTTATTTATTGCTATTTTGTTAAATTTCTGGCATTGTTTTCAAACTTTTTACAACTTTCTTGCTGATCTTCAAGTAATTTCTTAGTAATTTTCTTGTAATGTAGTTTTAAATATATTTAAAAGAATTACAGATCATTTTGTTGTATTTTTTTTTTATTTTGTCCTAATTTTCTGATTTTTTTTTCTGTTTTTTGGTAATTTTCTGGCTTTTTAAAATTTTTTTTTTTTTTTTTTTTTTTTACTAATTTCTTGCTGATCATCAGGTAATTTCTTGGTTATTTTCTTGTCAACTAATTTTAAATATATTTAGAATAATTCTAAATAGTTTTCTTGTAATTTATTACTATTTTGTTCTAATTTTATGATGTTTCAACTATTGGACAACTGAAAAATGTTTTGCATTTTTTTCATCTCCTTACTAATTTCTTGCTGATCTGTGGGTCATTTCTTGCTGATTTGCTCCTCACTTTTTTTGGACAATAGTTTTGAAAGAAATCAAGTGAATCCACTCAGGTTGCAGGGGGTTTTGACAGTGTTTCATTATCAAAACCACTTGACAGCAAGCAGTGGCTGAACTTGCCCAAACAAGCAAGCATGCAAATGGAAGTCTATCAGACAGGAAGTTAGCAATCGCAAGCTTAAAAAAATGAGAGGGTTAGACAGTAGGTCACATCCTGCTGAGACCGAGTACAGCAAGTGTGGGACCTTTAAGAAAAAAAAAGACTGTATGCATGTTCCCACATTTCTGCAGCAGGAAACTGTGGCCATTACAAGTCATTATTAAGCAGCACAGTGGAGTTGGAGCTAACTACTAACAAGCATGGCAGCTTCACCCCCTGCTCTATCCATGGAGGTATTCCAGTATTTAAAAAAAGCTTTCCAGATAAGGTCCCACTCCTGTCACTTGCATTTTTCAAAAGTGAAACACCATTGAGACTGTTGACACACTCGACTAGGTGAGAGAAAATGGCTGCCACTGCACATGTGCGGCGTGTACCCAAGTCTCATCTTCATGTCTGCAGGGGTCTGTCTGCTGGCTTACTTGGGGAGAGGAAGGCATAATGGTCTAGGTTGTTAGCGAGCACTCCACTTACGCTGTGATGGGAGTGTTTTCGACAGCTTTCAGACACTTGGCACTAATGATGTTCTGCATGCCCTCTGGCCAGTTGAGATTTTTTCCCTTCCCCCCTCCAATCAGTGTACAGAACAATTTAACCAGCAGCCACGCAAACCAGTAGAAACATGCCAGCTCACCCACACTCACTGCTGCTTGGACCTGGGTCAAAGTTGAACCTAGCAATGCTGCTAAATAAAGATATAGACACTCTGCATGTGCACGTTGAGATATTTTGCCAAGTAGTGGAACGCGCTAATGGCTTAATGTAGCAATTAGCCAAATCCTCTTTTTTTTTTTTTTTTAATGTCTTTGGCATTGAGTATTTTCACTGCACTTCCCGGAGATCCTCTGTCAAACTGTGTGGGTGGTTATGTGATGTCCATTTCTGTGGATTTTCTCTTCTCTTTGTCGGGTTAGCGCTGCTCATGCTAACTACCCGGGTCTTGCTCTGATTATTCCAAACAAACTACAAACAGATGCATCACTTCCTGCATGGCGGGGGGAGGGGGTTTTGCCATGGAAAGCCCTGCCAGACACCAGGTGTTCAGAGCAGCAAATAGAAACACTTACATGGATCAAAGATTGTTGACACTTGACCTCTTTCAAAAACAGCAAAGCAAAAAAAAAAAAGAAAAAGTAGAAGAAAGTGACCAGAAAATCTGCAAAATTTGTGATATAAGCACCTGAAAATAAGAATAAAAGAAAACTGTATTTACAACTAATGGCATTTTATATTTAAAAAGATCTATCTTTATCTATCTCACACTCTACCTATCTATCTATATGCACATTTTTATCGTCAGATTGCTTGTCGTCAGAGTTTTAGGCGATTTTTGTTGACCCTTCAGTTTGAGGCGAGCAGTCGCCTACAAAAACGCTGTTCTGGTTTTGAACTCAGGAACAACCCCCTCCTATTGGCTGTCTTTGCTGTCTCCTACCTTATTAGCCGTTGCAGTGCTCGTGTTTGGGCAGAAAGGTCAGACTCTGGGGAGGCTGCAGTTCCACATAACCAAAAATCGAGGACTGTGCCTTTAATGCATACCTGTATTGTGTTTGTGCTAGACTGTGGATTTGTCCAGGCGGCAGTCCTGATGTGTAATACTCTTTTTGAAGTCCAGCAGTAAATTAGCGCCTTGCTGTGTGTATGCATGACAGCCGACAGTGGGTGAAAGCCTAGTTAGAGCCAGTCAGATAGAGTGGACTGGAGGAACAAATCAATGAGCACCAGTGGCTCCCTGAGGGCCGGCGGAGGGGAGGGCAGGGTTATTGTAAATCAATTGCCAGCCAATTCATTTCCATTGATAGCATCAGAATAATGACACAGCGTAATAAAATGATAATCAGGGCCTCTAGCCACAGGCGGTGGAGGGTCGTTTGGCAACAGGAGTGCAGAGAAGTGGCGGCGGCCCACATTCCCCGGTCCTGCTCTGCTGAGCATGTGGGCATTTGTGGAGTCGCATTTGCTAGAGAGAACACGCAGTGCGTTTTGTTGTGGCTGGATAGGTGGAGTGTACTGCATGTACAGGGTGTGTGTGAGTGTGAGGCGTGCATGAGGGACTGCAGCACTACAGGGATGTCTCACGTGTTGCACGGCCTCTGATTTAATCCCTGAGATATGCAGCCCAACAACAGAGGCAGATGGGCTGGTGAGCAGATTAAAATCTCAGCAGCTAACCTCGCGCCAACCCAAACAGACGCACTTTAAGTAAGAAGGACTAAGACAATTACTGTGTGTTTCTAGCTGAGCTAAGGAAAAAGGCAACAAAAGGGAAAATGGCTCTGTGTTAAAAGATTTTGTTTGATTCCTAAGGAAACCCCTCCCACGCCCAAAACCTCTTCTAATCAATGGTAGAGTGAGGCGATATTAAAACCACGGGTCAGGGGCTGAGGTCAGACCTCGTGAATCAGCATAATTGGATGAGATATGGGCGTTATGTGGGAGAGAGGGAAGATGGTAATAAGCTGGAAATCTTGTTTGGTCTCAGAGTGTGGGTGGCAGGGCCAACACTTATTTAGACGACTGCTCTTTTGGCCTGCCATTACTGTGGTGGCTAATGAAATGTGGGCCAGGCTGAGGTGAGGCTGGCAGCCTCTTGCACTAGTTACCTCAGTTTGAGCGTCAAGTCTCACCAAGTCTGAGTTTAGCATCTGTTGGGTTTTTTTTTTTTTAATGTGAACTGAAGAAGTTCCAACGTGGACTGAAGTTATAACTTAAAACTGACCCAAGCCTCCTGCTAGTTACGCGTAAAGTCCTCCGTACAACAGACACCGACATCTATCATGGATTTTGGGAAAACTTGCTGTAGTAGGAACAAATCCAGCCCGTTTACCGTTAGCAACACATCAATCTGTGTGATGACTCAGATTTATACTTTTGTTTTCCCTAAGCAGAGATACAAAAAAAACAAAAAAAAACACAAACTGGCATGCTGCCCTCAGCTCCTCTCTTCAACTGTACCTAATAATGGTTAAACTGCATGATATTAAAAATTAGGTATCCTTATGTCCTTATAATCCCTATATGGTTATGTAGTGGACGTACGACAGAGGATCTGTTCACCTGGTGCAACAAGCTACAGGTGTCTTAGTACAGTACTTCACCCTGCCAAGTGTGTCAAACATAGGGCAGAGGGCTAAGTGCACCCACCCCCATTTCCACAGAAGAATCTGGTTTGGAATGTAACAGGCCACTATTTTTCTTCACGCTGCATCCCCAAACAGACAAAATGCACCATGAGCACGGGAGCATGAGAAAAACACTGACTTCCATTCTACTGCAAGGCTCAGTGCCCTACTTCCATCCATAACACACAAACACACACACACACACACACAATTGATGTGCCAACCTCCCAAGAGCCAAACGCCACCATCTTGGCAGCAGTTTCATAGAACAGAGTGATTCCAGTCAGCGTGCTTCTGGGGGAAAAAATATGATTTCGGGGAGTTCTATTTGCATGAAAGATATTAAATATTGGTTCAAAAAAATCAGCTATCAGGCAGTTTCAAAACAAATATATCAATACTGGCCATGAGAAAAGCTGAGCAAATTCACTTGATTCATTAAAAAAAACAACAACAAAAAAAAAAAACATCATGTATTCATTCATTCAGCCTTTATATATTTCTTGGAAAATCACTGAGGGTGGATCCTCATTCCAATGACACCAAGATTACAGATACGAGAGAAAAGTAATAGTACAGTAAATAAAAAATAAAATAATTACAGTATCAAAAAAATAAAATTAAAAAAACAAGAAATATAAAATTATTACAAAAAATTCAAAAAATTAAAAAATGGTAAAAATAAAAAAAATATCCCCCAAAACCACAAACATACAAAACAGACAAATAAATATATATATATATATATATATATATATATATATGTATGTATTTATGTATGTATTAAAAAAAAAAAAAACATCTGTTGATAATATGCAGATTAATTAAGCTAAAAACAAAAAAGAGGGGATCAGAGTGGACAGGGACAGGAGGAAGTGTTGAATGGTACTCAGCCACAGAAGACATTTCCATTGAAGTGCCCTAAAAGGAAGGTAAGACAGGGTGAAGTTGGGGTCACTTGTTTTTTTGGGGGTTTTTTTTTGCTTGGACAAGAGGACAGTTGTGTCTGTTGCAGGAGTTCACCAGGAGGTGAGCGAGCAGACCGATGCCATAAACAAGTCTGAAGTTTATAGCCACTATTTGGGTTTGTTGTTCCACCACATTCTAACTCTGACGACTCGCCGGGGGCTACAAAGACATGATAGAGACAAGTAAAAGCAAGGACACCGTAAAAAACAAAGGGAAGTTAAAAAAAAAAAAGCCATGTGGCTCACAGGGGGGCCAACTGGCCACTAAAGTCTGAGGTCAGCCAGAGAGCAGCTTCAGGTCAAACCCTGGTGTCCTGCCAGCCTCAGGTCAGCCCCGCAGCCATCTTGTCCTCACGCCTTCCTGCCTTACGTCAACACCGTCACAACGTAGCTTTCTCCACACCGTTACTGACATGGGCTGAACCTGCTGACCTCTTCAAATTCTGACCATTCTCTACCAAAAAACGCATTGCGTAGCCCATTGCAAAAGGATTAACCCTTGTGCAAATTCACTTGATTTCTTTCTAAAACATGGGTGAGGCAATGAGTAAGTTAGCAAAAAGTTACAGAACATAACTACAAAATTAGGGGAAAATTTTACCTGACAAGCAAGTTTAAAAAAAAAAAACTGAAAAGAAAACTTTATATACAACTGCTGAAATTATTTATTTAAATATCTGATCAGCGATGCCAGATTGGCATCAGATTTCTTGTGTTTAATTGCTTATAAAAATTTTTTTTTAAAAAATCAATGGGCAAATTAGCAAGAAATGACTTCAAAATTAGCAAAAAAAATTACTGAAGTGTTGCAAGAAAATGACCAAAAAATTACCAGGAAATTATAAACAAAGTAAAAACAGAAAAAGTATTATTATTATTATTATTATTGTTGTTGTTGTTGTTGTTGTTGTTATTATTATTATCATTATCATTATTATTATTATTATTATTATTTAAGTAGATCAGCAAAGAAACAAAGTGAAGTTTGCTAAGAAACAGAAATAAAACCTTTTCAAACATTTCCCGTAGACACACTCCTGGGTTTCGAGGGGTTAAAAAGATTAGTTTGCACATTTTCAGACATCATCGTTGCTGTCTTGTTGTCAGTTAAGCTCTGCTGCAGTCTGTTGGGGAGTCCTCTCCAACCCCCCTGACCTCCCAGCAAACAAACAGCCACAAGCCTCAGCGCCAGACAACACCACCCTGGCAGAGCAATCAGAAAGAAACAGAGAAGGAAATGGAGGGAATACAAGGCAGGACGTTGCGGTTGTGTATGTGTGTTATGCGGGGCGGGGCGGGGGGTGGGGGTGGGGGGTGGCTTCTCGCTGGAATCTCTCTGGAATCTGTCTTAATTAAAAAGGATTGGTTTTATATGAGCGCCTGAGGGGAGATGGCTAGCACTGCAAACATGTTCAGAAACAAGGGACCCATGAGGGGAACGAGCCGGGGCTGAAGCCTTCAAGTCTCTCCTTGTGTTTTCTCTTGCACACTCTTAACAAAAAGGTTCTGTATATTACCAGAAAATGGTTCCTCACGCTTGAAGCATGGAATAACCTGTTTATAATGCTATTAAGGAGGATTTCTCCAACAGTCTTAAGTCACAGATACCCCAAACACCAATGTCCCAAACACAGACCTCCATTTGATCAGATTTAATCCCAGGATGTCCTGTGGGAAGGGTTTCTTCATTTAGCAGGCTACTGAATTGGCGAACAGACCAAAGTGAATAACAGTAGTGTGAGTGAAAACTATCAGTTATTCTTACACTAATGGGTATTTTTTCTTGTCAGTTAAATGAACAGAGATTAAACTGCTGGGTTCCCCTGATAGCACCTCAAGGATCTCTGAACCCTAGTCATGGATCCCTGGAACTTCCTCCAGGAACTCTAAAGATCCTCCACAGATGCCCCTTTTCCACCAAAAAACATCTGGTGCTAGTTCGGTGCTGGTGCTAGAGCCAGTGCTTAACTGGTGCCGACAAAGAACCGGTTTGCTTTTCCACCGGCCAAGAGCCAAGAGGAGCCAAGTCAGAGCCACGTCATGACGTCAGCGTAAAACGCGATCACGTGGGTGTGTGAGACGCTCGCTTGGAATCACACCAACAAACATGGACGAGCCACCGTAGCGATGCAAATACTGCTCGTGTGTTTACAAGCCTACATTGCGGTCCAGAGGCGAAAAACTCAATTATTGCCGGCTACCCGTCGTATTTGTGGTCAGAACGAACGGTGAGTATATTTAGCTTTATGTTTATAGCGATCGCTGCTCCTGTTTGAGTCTGTAAGTCCGCCCACCAATGACGTGGTGGGCCGCGTCATCGGTTCTTTCTCTGGCTCCTGTTTAGCCCCTGCTCGGCGTCGGTGCTTGCCTAGCACCAGTTTGGAACCAGTTTGGCACCAGTTTGGCCCCTGCTTGGGCGGTGGAAAACCAAAAAACTGGCGCTAAGTCAGGCACCGGCTCCGAACCAGCCCTGGTGGAAAAGGGGTAAGATAGAACCCCCTCACGGACAAATGGAATCCCCCATACCCGACTTTGAGAAGCACTATTTGTGAATAATTTGACGTAGTTCCATGTGGGACCACAAAGGCATCAAATACTCCAAACCGGCGGTGCTGAAATAACCTTTTGATATGAACCTATGATATGAAAATGCACTTTCAGAGACTTCAAACCAGAGGTCGCGTTAACCGAATATTTTCCGTCATTGACGGTTTTTTTTAAACGGTGACGGAAAAATCTGAAGGCCATCTGTCATTTTGACAGATTGCAGTTCACACCCCTGACCACTTGGTGGCAATGACAGAGCTGATAGCAGTCCGGTGCGGTGCCAGTTCTCCGGCGAAAAAAAAATCTGGGTTCTCCCAGCTTTATCTAACAGACATATCTCTGGATCCAATAGAAGTGCAGCTTTCGTTCTCAACCACACTAACAATAGGCCT
The DNA here is from genome assembly GCF_902150065.1 of Myripristis murdjan. NCBI lineage: Eukaryota > Metazoa > Chordata > Actinopteri > Holocentriformes > Holocentridae > Myripristis > Myripristis murdjan. Next base: position 33,788,737 of record NC_043986.1, on the reverse strand, counting down.
CCTAGCCAATCAGAAGTAGGGCGGGGGCGGGACTTGGGTGTTGACAGTGAGGCGCTCCATGTACCGTCCAAAGTGAGCCTCGTCAGCCTTCAGTGACGCACTGCAGCCCACAGGATGGACCGCAGGTTAATGAAGCCCGGGGAAGACAGCAAAGATGTCTCTTAAACCGATGATGTCGGCGCCGACAGGATTCGGCATGCCTACTCTACATATCTTTATCTCCTAGACCGTTTATGACACACAGAAACTTAAAAAAACGTCTAAAACCGGAGAAACGGAGCTTTGCGCCTATATACAGTGCCATTACGGTAACTCCTTAGGACTACTGACACTTTGACCGTCCAGTCACAGAAGAGTCCTGAACCAATGGTGCGACCGAAAAAAAATGAGACGGTTTCTGAGAGCAGAGAACCGGAGCTTTCCGATGGTGTGCGAAATCACTCAGTCATTGCACAAGTCTGACAATTCTACAACCATAGAGAGCAAAATAAATCAAGGCGGATTTAGTTTAATTGCAGGGTTAATAAGAATAAATGGCGATGGGCTTGGAATGGCAATAGATAGTTACAAGATAGTTAATATTTCAAATAATGTATATATGTTATATGATTAAATTTGCCGCATTCAAAACGTCGCGGCAGTTGAGTGGCAGAAGTTTCTTTAAAAAGATATGGTTTGGATTTTCTGTTCAGCTAACTTTGGACTGAATATTAATTAAAAATGAATGAAAATGAAATGCTATTGAATATGTCCTTATCATTTAAAAAATTAAAGTGACTGGTAAAAATAGATTATGACGGGATTTTTACGACCCTGTCAGTCAAAATGACAGACAACGAAAAAGTGTAGCGCGACCTCTGCTTCAAACTTTCTTCACATCAGTTTCCCATCGCCGTAATAAAGTCAGCCACTTTAGTTCTCCTAAAAGCAGCAGCACTGTTGGGTTTTGACTTGAAATGACGTGAAATCGGGCGGAGAAAACGGCCTCGCTGCCAGAAAATAGTCCAAAGGGGGAACGTTTGCTTTACACAGACAATTTGAAAATGAAGAGATTTTGATTACATGTCTTGAAATCTACAGCCGCCTTGCCTGTGTTGACATGCATGTAAATGTGGGGAAATTGTCGGAAACAGTACGGTCCTTTAAGAACCAATTATTGGAACAAATCACAACATGCTTTGAGGCATTCTCTTTAAGACACTGAACCACTACTCTAACCTGAGCCGCCTCTATCTGGGTGTAGAGCGTTGTTATTAAGAGGTGATGAAAGATAAATGAAGATGCTGTTTGGAGGTCGGCAGCAAGACGCAGTCATCAACCTGGACACAACGTGTGCTAGCTGCTTTTTGTTTTTGCCACCGCAAACCGGAAAGCCAAGTCCATCTCCTGCCTCAAGGGCTGGAACGGTGAGATCGGTTGCTGTCTCATCAATCAAATCACTCACACACACACACACACACCACAAACATACACACCTGGGCCAGCTGTGCCCCTGTGACCAGCTGACAGCTCAGAAGTCACAGTCAATTGGTTCCAGAACAGCCTCAGGAAACACCACGACTGTCTGTCTGCCTGTCTCACTGAAGGACTGTCTCACTGATGACGTGTTATGTTTCAGAGCGTTGGAAGGCTAACAGGTAGCATTTGGAGCATAAAGGACTCCACAATGCATGTATGTGTGTTTCTGTATCAGGCTGAACCCAATGCAGCCCAGTCCTGGTGCGTCACGGCAGCCTTCTTGGGATGGAGGAAACACTTCACTCCTTCGCTGGCGGCGAACGACGGAGTGAGCCAATCCGGCGGGAGAACCAGACCCGTTACCATGGCAACCGGTAAACCCATGGCTTTTGTGGAGAAGTGTAGACTAAACTGTTGATACAGAGTCATAGCAGACCACTGTGGGACTGATCCCCTATGACCTGGTACACATACACACGCACGCACACACACTCACACACACACACACACACACACACACACTCACACATTCACACACACAGTGCCCACACCAAAAGACAGGGATCACCACGACCTGCCAAAAACAAGCCATACAGTGTTGTTGTTTTTTCAGTCAGAGTGACATCTGTTTGCTAGAGGATTTGGCCTGATTCTCTCTCTCTCTCTCTCTCTCTCTCTCTCTCTGTGTGTGTGAGTGTGTGTGTGTGTGTGTGTGTGTGTGTGTGTGTGGAGAGTGCTGACTGCACACACACAAACAGCATGAGTAGAAGGACAAAGAGATTGAGAGTGACTCACCTCGCCTGTTTGCAGACAGTCAGCAGTAGCCAAGAGGAGCATGTGTGTGTGTGTGTGTGTGTGTGTGTGTGTATGTGTGTGCACGTGAGTGCGCATGTGTGTGTGTATCTATGTGCCAATATATGCTGACTACTTTACTTCTGGACACTCCATCTCCTTGCGTACCTGTGTGTGTGTGTGTGTGTGTGTGTGTGTGTGTGTGTGTGTGTGTGTGTGTGTGTGTGTGTGTGTGTGTGTGTGCAGGTGTGTGTGTTTGTTGGCACAGTGTGTGGGAGTCTCTGTTCCAAGTTCCCTTACTGCAGGTGAGCCGCATACCACAAGCTAAGCTGTAGATAGATAGACTGATAACAGACATGCAGGGACGGGCACGAGAGCAACACACACTCAAACACACACACACACACACACACACACACACACGGAGGGGAAATGAACAAAGACATTCGACGCAGCTGCATGTACGGCAGACTGACATCTTACAAAAATACAAGAGAGCCTTGATTTAGTCTAAACATTCATTTTCTCACACCTGCATGCCCTCTCTCTTTCACACACACACACATACACACACACACACACACCAATCAAGGAAATGGCAGAGTAGCAGCCTCGCACTCACAGCTGACCTTTCACTCACTTCAATCTGTTAAATAAAATGCAACCCATCAATCTAGGCTGACAGCGCAAACATACCGCATCTCTCATTCACATTCACACACACATACACACACACTATCAATCACATGGCGGCGTGTGCTAATGCACCTCATCTTTCATTTATAGAGAGGAAAAGGCATGAATAAGCAACAGCCCCGTTCATACTGAAATGTGGGATTAGCACTCTCAGCTGAACTGAACTACACATCGCGTTTGAATGGACTTCCAGCGAAAGCGCAAGACAATTAGCACACTATTTCAGCTGATGGGGAGCATGTGCATGACGCCGCCTGTACGGCTAAGTGTTCCTCTACACTTACAGATATGTGACCTAAACTGGTCTATGGGAGGCCTGCACTGCAAAACCGCAAAATCTTACCAGGATTATTTGTCTTATTTCAAGTCCAAAATGTCTTATTTCTAGTCAAAATATCTCATTACACTTAAAATAAGACATGATCACCTCAGAAGTAACTTGTTTTTAGACAATTTTCACTTGTTTCAAGTGAAAATTCACTTGAAACAAGTGAAAATTGCAGTGTGTGTCATTAAAGCAGAAATGACAAATAATCTTCAAAATTGTTAGCTGGGGGGAAGTCCACCTCAGTGGCAGGAGGCTAACAGTTAGCATTTGGAGCATCCAGTCAGTATCCAGCACTCAGTAACAATGAGAGGAAGAAAGCACCACTACTGTCCTACAGAACCAAAAGGGATCAAATTTTTCTAAATGTGTGAACTGTCCCTTTAATTAGAAATCATTCTGATGTGATCATTTCAGCAACTTCTACACAAGCATATATGAATATTTTCTTCTACTTATAGTAACGATTTAATTATTATCATTATCACCAGTTTATTTCCCCAGTTTTTGGAGACTTGCAGCATCCCACTGCTGCAAGTCTGTTTAAATGCTGTTTTTTAATGCTTTTCTGCTATGAATGAAGAATAAAATTTGGGAGAAATTACCGAATGCCTGTTATTTTCTTTGCAAAATAATGGCGTGATCCTCGATAACAAAACAGCTGTGTCGATTGCAAAAACGCCTGTCAGCTGAACTTTATTTTCTTCATTTTGCACCTTGATAGATAAGACCTTGTGCAGCTGCCATTTTATTTTTTTCGGAGTCCATTTATTCCTCGACTGTCACTCGAATGCATTTATTTCACTATTTCTTTCCGCAGCACATACACTTTCAGTCTGTCGTGTCTTGCTCTCTGTGATTCCACGCCCTGCAAATTCTTGGAATCGAGTTTCCCTCGGCCCCCCTCTTCCCCTCTCCTCCCCACCTCCATCCATGTTTTTTTTTTTTTTTTTTATTCCTTGTACTCCTCAGAGTCTGGCATGGCCTGTGTTTTTCACCATAGAAACCGACATAACAGACCAACACAGCCAAGCTCAGGCTCAGCAAACAGAGACCAAATAAAATCCATCATTCAGTCGGTCTGTGCAAAGCCTTTTTTCCCTTTTTTTTTTCTTTTCTTTCTCGTTCTCCCTGTGGCACTTACACCTTATTTTAGTGGAGTTTGGGTGCAGGACAAGGTGGGTGGGGGTCTGGCTAAAGTTTGGAACAAAGATGTCATTTGGCAAGTGGCCCACTGAGAGGAAATAAGCATTTCAACAAGCAGGAATACGATTTTTTTTCTTTTTTTTGAACAAAGCATGTAGTACCTGAATTGCCAGATGACATTACAACGCAATGAAATATGCTTCTACATTAGTAAAAAACCTGATAATGTCATAAAACCTTCACAGATAGTGTAATCTTTTTTTTTTTTTTTTTTATGATAATATAATGCATCATTTCCTGAGCTGGTGAGTTTAACACTATTGCATTACAATGGCTGCAACATTCTTAAGTTGATGCTGTAACAATTCTCTAGCTCGGACAACGTGCACTTCCACTGTAACACCTCAACCCTGCAGCTTCCCGGGCCACCAAAACAACGAGACCTTCCGATTCGATTCCGTTCTTGTGATGTAATTCCCTAAAATGTTGGATATTTGTTTTAGTTACGTAAGCCCACGGCCCCGCCAAACTCTCCACCGGGGCCTGCCAGATGGAACGAATGACGAATCTCAGACGTTTGGCGTTTCCTGGCTGAGGAGGCAGAGAGGGCTAATTTCCAAGCCATTTCCTAATAGGCAAATTGTTCAATGAAACCCACACATATCAGCAAGTGAACAGAAACCCTGTCTAAACCTGTGGAAAAATAGCGCTAGATAAAAGAGGCGACTGCACATGTTATGGTTACTGTATGTGAGCTCTAAAGCGGGCTCTGTCTTCTTTTCTCGCTGTCAGCCGGGGAGGACATGCTGTATGCCAGTTTAACAGTCAGCATAATTACTTCATATTATTTTAAGCAGGCACGAGCTTGCAAGCACAAGGTTATCTACGGGTTTCCCAAAGTCTTCTGCAACGTTTTGCAACTTTATGAATGCTGTGTGGAGCTGAATTTAACGTCAACGTGAAAACCAAAAAAGAAGCAAAGTGCAGGTAAACAGCTGGACAGTGAGACACTCAAGATCGAGGACATGAAGCAGTTATGGAAAAAGAAGCCTGTCATTGCATGGTGAAAAAATAAAACCTCTGACCCCTGTAAGACACTTTCAAATGTTTTATGTCTTAAAGGGACATTAGGGACAAAATACAATAATATGACATTTTGAAAAATGTCATATTATGTATTGTATCTCCAGCTGTTCTGCAGGACAGTAGTGGTGCTATATTCCTCTCATTGTTACTGAATGAGCACGTTTACATGCACACCTTATTCCTGTATTAACCGGAATATTCGCAATATTCCAGTTGTGCACGTGTCATGTAAACACGCACAGAACCCGATTAAGGTCATATTCTGGTTGGAGAGAATTCCGAATAAGCCCCCTGGAATATTCCTGTTCCAACCGGAATATTGAGGCATGTAAACACCTTAGTCGGAAAATGCCCCGAACCGGAATATTCAGTCACGACTGCGCATGCTCGACCTGCAAGGAATTCTGTGGCGTCTTTGTTGCTATGGTTACCTGCAAGCGGGGAAAACGGCAGGGCGAACAGCAGCAAGAGCCAGGAGACTGCAGTCCACCTTCAGCTAATGAAAGACTTAAATATCATGGAGGATATCGATGGGAGAAAACATAGAACTAGCGACAGAAGAAAAAGAAGAAGAAGACTTCTTCTTCTGTATTTCCGGCAGACCAGACGCCTATACGCGTACTGCTGCCCCCCGCGGCTGAGTGTCGCATTACGTCAGAGAGTGGAATACGCCGAAACACGGGGGCATGCCAAGTAACATGTAAACGGAATATTCCAGTTGCCGCGGCGCAGTTACCTTAGCCGGAATATTGAGCCAAACCGGAATATGGTGGGCATGTAAACGTACTCAGTAACTTTCTTCAGAGTACTTAAACATAACTAGCAAATCATGCTGTGGCTAGTTTCTTTTCATCCACTCCCCTTTTCGAGAATGGCCAACAATTTTTTACACCATTTCAGGCTGTAAACGTTCTGCTACACATCTCTGAACTCAAACGTTTGTTAACAATTTGAGCAGATAATTATCCAGGGGAGGCTAACAGTTAGCATTTGGAGCATCCAGCCAGCATCCAGCACTCAGTAACAATGAGAGGAAGATAGAACCACTACTGTGCTACAGAACAGGGGGAAGTGACATCAAATTTTTCAAATTTATTCCTTTAAGTTTATTCATTTAAAACTTTTTCAGACTTTTCAAGGACCTGAAGATACGTAATATTAATATTTATTGCAACCACTAGTGCAGGAACGCTCTGTGACCATGCACTTTGAATGCAAAGTCTCATTATAGTGTCCCTTTCTTGCTCTGGCATATTACACATAATGAGAGGCGTGAGACACTAAATTTACATAAGAATACGTACATTATGTAGACATACTGGAACAAACAGACACACACACATACACACGCACACACAGTCAGCTGACATTGGCCAGCCCTGGGCCAATCAGCCGTCTGTCTGTCGCTCTGGACAATCAGCCATGCTGCCCTCAGCCAACCCTGCAGCCCTCTGGGATATCAAGGCTCGGGGTGGGGGTGGGGGGGTGGGGTATGGGGCTATGGGGAAAAAGTGTACGTGACACAAAGACAAGAGCCAGAGAGACGGACTCTGCCAGAAGACGTCATAGACTCTATCAGCTGGGTCTGGACTCTGTCAGCTGTCTGTTACTGTCTCTCTCTCTCTTTACGTATCCCTTAACTTCCATCTCTCAAGTGCTGTCTCTTTGTCTTCTCTGCTCCTTTCAGTTCGCTAGAGCCAAAGCCCTTCCATCTAATACCATTTACCACCAAAACTTAGAAAAACACTGACATGCACTGAAATGCTAGGGAGAAACTACAGCAGTGACTGATGACGGACCAGATATAATGAGACAAATTATAAGGTCACCAAAACATCATCACAGAGGAAACACTGATATTTAGATATGGTGATTTTTTTTTTTCCCTTTTTGCTCGGATGCCTCCACCCCTCCCATTTTCCCCATCCACTACATCCATGACCCAGTTACATAATTGCATTTGCTAAACTATGTGCCCCCCCCCCCTCAAAACTTCCTCCTATCTCACATCGCGCTCATCTGTTATGTCTGAGGCTGAGGAGACAAGATTCCCAGACAGACTTATCACAATCTGTTTTGTTACTGTGCTATGGAACACACAGTTACTTTCATCTGTTCCCTGAAAAGAAAAAAAAAAATTCCTTGCATCAAAAAAACGACTGAATAGGTGGTCAGTCTTTTCAATGCTGAGAAACTTCTGATGCCTAAGTCCCTGGCCGAAGTCTCTGTTTTTTATTGATTAGATAATACGCAGCTTTTCGTATCAGTTGTATGTGTGTTTGTGCGTGATTTCCCCTCGGTGAGCTCATTGTTTCGGAGCGCTGCGCCCGGCCTTAAAGTGCCCTCAGACCTCAAGCATACGCATTTTCAATGTGGGAAAGACCCAAAAAACACTGAGGTGGTTTGAGGAGGACGAACTTTGTCATTTGTGTTTTCCAGTTTGCAGATGACTCCCTGCTAAATGTCACAGTTGCATCCAATTCCTTGCAAAAGGAGTCATTAATTCCCAATGAACACTTATAATTTCTATTTCTAGTTTACAGCTGAACTTGCCTGCTCTTCTCCTCTTCAAGTTCAATGTTCACTCTAAACTGATAGCTTGGTGAGCTACTTTGCCACGGCGTAGGTTTTTAGCATATTGATGCGGCCTCTGCATCATTGGGCTTCATGGGCTGACTAGATGACCCAGGCATCTATTTAACTGAGCCTCTTGACGCGGGGTCTGGAAGTTGCAGCTATGGGGCTAAAAGCTGAAGTTTTTGGGGGGCTAATTTGCCTTCTGGGACACCTCTGAAGGTCATGAGCACAGGGGAAAGAGCTGAAAGAGAAAACATCTGTCTGTCTCTTGGAAGATGGGGAAAATAAAAGTGTTGTGTCCAGAGTCCACGATGTACCAGTTGGAACTGGCAGGCCTGGAGATTTTCCACTGACAGTACTTCCCTAAAAGGACTCTCTTTCCTCTTTCTCCCTATTTCTCGATCTCTCTTTACAATCGCTTTCAATCGAGTAGTTGTGGTAGAGAGCGAAGAGAGGAAGAGGCCATTTCCTCCACTTCCCCATTCCCTTTATATTGTCCTGTCATGTGGGAGGGAGATTACAGTTCCACACCAGCAAGGAGAAAATAGGAAAACAAGGAGAAAAAATAGGGGGTGGGTGTCGAGGGGGGGGGCGATATGACAATGAAAAGCAAAAGGGGAGGAGTGGGAGAAGACGAAGAAGAAGAAAGGCACAAGAAAAATAAAAAATGCATCAAGAGCTGAGGCAGGCAGGAAGCCGCCTGTGGGCTTAAGTGCAGGGAAATTAACATCAAACTGTCTCTAGCTTCCCTGCTCGCCACAAACAAGGGCCCAGCCTCTCCCCGGCGTCTCTGCGGCCTATAAAAAATACATTTAAAGGAAGGGAAACTTGCACGTCTCGCCACTGTCGTCGAGGTGAAACTGAGCACCAGTTGAAACTTCACAGAGCATGAGCGAGTACACGAGAAAGGACACTTTGAAAGTTTACTGGCGTGGAGTGTAAAATGTAATGAGTGGGAGTATGCAAGAGTTAAGGGCTATGGACTGATAATAATTGCTGTCAATTAACATGAAGCTAAGGTGCTAATAGCCCAAGACTAATAGGGACGCTTACAGGTCAATTAGTGCAACTATCATCCCTCACATGGCCTTATCCCCCATCCCCATAGCTTTATGTTCACCCCCCAAAGCAAACAGCTCTTAGTTACTCAACCGGATTAGTCATGAAAAATGACTTCCAACACTTGCAAGTGCGGACTGAGTTTCAGCAATAAAGAATGAACATGTGTGTGTGTGCGTGTGTGTGTGTGTGTGTGTGATAGTATCGAAAGGGCTGAGTGGGAGGCCCTATCAACCGCTGTGATCGCACAGAAGCACCGCTCAGTGTTTGTCACTTCGCTCAACCACCATGTCGCCACATGTTGCAACCTCGTTCTTGCAAGGGTGTGTGTGTGTGTGTGTGTGTGTGTGTGTGTGTGTGTGTGTCACTACAACTAACAACCCCCCACTAAAGCTGGACGCCGAAACTCTGTACTTTAGTATATTGACCACATTATGTCAGTAATACCTAGTAACAAAGTCTGAGTGACAATTAAGTGCTACATCTGAGGTCCTGCTCTGTTTAGCTCGCAGCAAGAAACACAGATTTTTTTTTTTTTTTTTTTTTTGGCCCCAAAATTGCCAAAAGGCAGTTTAGTCTTCATCTGCAGGAATGTGTAAATGTTCAGTTATTAAGTTATTGTTTTATTTTTTGTGAACCTTTTTTGTATTTTTTGCACATATATTCATATTTTGCACATTTTGTAATTCTTTTTTTAGTATGTATACATACATGTTCTTGTTGGAAGAGTTATTCTATATAAAAGATAGTTAGCTTCAAATGAAAAAGCTTGTGGCAAAAAATAAGTGCTATTATCATACCAGTATTGAATTCTAGGTACTTGTATTGTAACCAGTATCGAAAGATTTTAAAAGCCACCCAGTCCCCCCCCCCCACCCTCCAGCCCTGAGCAGGACTTGACCCAATCCTTCCTGGGTATCTGGGTGCTTAAGTAAGCAACCCAACACTGGCAAGTCTACACTGGCTGTAGTGTGTAGTGACGCCGATTGATTTCATTGCGTAGATTAGATTTGGTGAGTGCAGTAGGATGGCGTTGATGGAACTTTTAATGTGCGTGTGTGTGTGTGTTCATGTGTGTGTGTGTGTGTGTGTGTGCATGTGTGTGTGTGTGTGTGTGTGTGTGTGTGTGTTGGGGGGGGATCATCAGGCGCCTGAATGGTCTTTGGGAGTCTGGCTGAGCCAACACACACACATGCATGCACACAGGCCCACGGGGGGCCTATATCAAGGCTGGCTAGGGGTGCAGTTAGGCAGCTGTTAGCGTTTCAGAAAAGATTAGCACCAGGTTCAACTGTAAACAATGAGCTCATTCTCTCTCCGAGAGAGCTGTGCAACACACCACATCTGTTTTGGAACAAGCAAGTCTTATTCAAGGCCCACGCTGAGGTAATCCACACCCCACTTGTAAAAATCAAAAAAGGAAAAAGCATCGGAGAGGGCTTTAAATTCATGTAATGCCCTCCAACGGCACAAGGAGCGTATCTCAAATGATGCCACGGTGGGGAGGATCTGAGAAACAAATGTTAATGATTAGCACAGTACAAGCGGTGTACGGCCGGACTTCCTGTTGACTTGGAGGGAAGAGGTGTATGATGGGAACTGTAGGCAGATATTCTAGAAAATACCATTCACCTTAGCTTTCAGCTGGTAAATACTAAAAAATTGTGTTCAACACAGCTTTCAGGTGTGAAGCACTAGGAACGCAATGACAAAAAGAACCATTTTTACAACGACTCTTAGAGGAGCAGTATGACTATAGCTTAAATATAAATATATTATCATTTTCATTATTGTATACTGTTTCATTTAACCCCTAGCTGTTATTATTATCATTAGTATTGATTAATTAATTAATTAACTTATTTATTTCAAACAATGTTAGCTGGGGGGAAGTCCAGCTCAACAGCAGGAGGCTAACAGTTAGCATTTGAAGCATCCAGCCAGTATCCAGCACTCAAAATGGGTGAATTATCCCTTTAAAATGTCATGGCAGGACACAACTTGCTGGATTATTGGATTGTGGTTGACACGACACTGGTTTGCTGTGTGAACTGAAATGTGTCACCACTAAGCAAGTGTGTGCTACACTTATCAGCAGCAACTCCAGTTTCCAGTGACCTTGAAACGGTGCACAAGGCTGGCCCTTCTGAATTGTTTTTAACCATCAGGTTATTCTCCGACGATGTGAACGCAGCAGGACATGCAAAAAGAGAAAAAGCACTGCTGAAGGTGTACTCTGTGTGTAGAGCAGAGAGCCGTGTTTGGCTATATAAAGCAGCTCAGCTTTCACTACAGGGCCCAGGCTGGATGACAGGGACTTGAAGGGAGACAGTGGGTGACTCAGACACAGGAGGCACATCTATAGCTGGCTATATAGGTCAACCTCTAGGTCTCCTATAGCAGCGTGGCGCAGCCTTAGAGCTCGCACTTCCAGCTGCAACAAAGACTGCCAATGTTTCAAAGCCCATCCAGTCAACGGTAAAAATGTAAGCCACACGATTTTCCCACACAGCCTCGTGTAAGGTGACCTGGTAAAAGAGTTCTTCTGCTCAAAATGTGCTCACTACACAAATTAGCTCTTGATGCTCCCAGCGCTTTATTCTGTCCAAATGAGCTTCAGGTGACTTTAAGCAAAGATATGTGCAACAGAAAGCCATATCTCACACTGCAAAAACTCAAAATCTTACCAAGATTATTTGTCTTATTTCAAGTCAAAAATGTCTTATTTCTAGTCAAAATATCTCATTACACTTAAAATAAGACATGATCACCTCAGAAGTAACTTGTTTTTAGACAATTGTCTCTTGTTTCAAGTGAAAATTCATTTGAAACAAGTGAAAATTTGCTTGTTTCATTGGCAAAATTTGTTTCTTGTTTCTAGCTAATTTTCACTTGTTTCAAGTGAATTTTCACTTTTTCCACTGGCAAATTTTGCCAATGAAACAAGCAAATTTTCACTTGTTTCAAGCAAATTTTCACTTGAAACAAGAGACAATTGTCTAAAAACAAGTCACTTCTGAGGTGATCATGTCTTATTTTAAGTGTAATGAGATATTTTGACTAGAAATAAGGCATTTTTGACTTGAAATAAGACAAATAATCTTGGTAAGATTTGGAGTTTTTGCAGTGCACAACTTGTCCCACAACAGCGGCCCACCAGGAGCAGACTCCGTCACAACCACGCCGGCAGAACCTGGAAATAGCAAATGACTGGAAGCTCGCATCCTTACTCCTCTCAGTGTTTCTTTTTTCTTTTTTTTTTTTTTTTTTTAGTTGTGTGGTCCTTGAAATATCGTGTGTGTGCGCGCGTGCATGTGTGTGTATTTATGCCAGGCTGGCATGAGGGTCAAACAGACGAGAGGAGCAGGTGGCACCCAGGTGGGTGTTGGTGGGCCGGTGGGTGGGGGTTGGTGGGTGCTGCCCTTTCACGATCCACGTGCCATCTGTCTCGGCCGGCAGTGACTCTCCCATCCCGGTGACAAAGACGAACAGAGGGACGGAGGAAGCACGGCGCCGCCATGTTAGAGAGCCTACAGCAATCTGATCATTCGCTGGCGCTTTGAGTCATTTTGGCCATTGTCACCTGCTCTGTTGTTGCACACACTTGTCTCGATTCGCTGTTCCAAACGACACTACTGTTATACTGCTCCAATATGTGACAGCAGTAACAGTATTAAAGGGACAGTTCACACAGCTTGTTATGTAGGACAGTCGTGGTGCTATCTTCCCCTCATTGTCAATGACGGCTGGATACTGGCTGGATGCTCCAAATGCTAACTGTTAGCCTCCTGCCATTGAGCTGGACTTCCCCCCAGCTAACATTCAATAGCAGGAGGCTAACAGTTAGCATTTGGAGCCTCCAGTCAGTATCCAGCACTCAGTAACAATGAGAGGAGGAGAGCACTTCATCCCTGCATAACAGCTCGGAAGGAAGTGATATAATATCAATTTTTTTTTTTTTTCAAAATGGGCGCTTTAATAGTAGTCATAAATTCAGCGTGCAAAATGTTGACTTAATTCCGCCTCTGACAAGAGAAGCTCCAACTTTCAGCATGCACCAACCTCAATGTGTTTTTTCACCATGGAGTAGAACGGTAGGCTTGGCCCAGCCTCCACAGAGACCCGATGTCACACTCTGCCAATTTAATTTGGCAAACCAATTTATGGAATAGTTAATTGCTAACACTGCTCTATTTAACAGTCAAATGAGCTCTGGAAGATGTCCTCGGTCTTGTGACCTTAGAAGTGTCATGTATTTTAATCAGAGCGGGCGGGCGGCGGTAAAACAGCGATCACATCTGTACCGTCCTTTGTGAGAGAAACGTTCACTCTCTAACCTTTGATTAGCAATTATTTGCACTCGATAACTCGATCAGGTTTTCACGCTTTTCATCTCCCGTATCAAAACGTGATGAAGGCACATCTGTCATCCATCAACTTTTGTTTCTGAGCGTCTGCCACACCTGACGTTCTTCTCCTAAAAAGCAAGGCGGGTAGGAATAAAACGGGCTGGTTGTGGCACTTAAATCCATCTCAGCTTTCGCTATCTGCCTGCCATCGGAATGAGAGAGGGAAAAAAGTCATATGAGCTATTTACAAGGAAGGTCACACCGAGAGGGCATGGCAAGGAGCCAGCAGTCTCTCGCTCTTCCTCCTCCTTCTGCCTCCCCTCCCAAGTCTGCCTTTAATCCTCTCCGCTCGCCCTCGCTCCGTGCAGGTAACGGATAGTTTGTGCGGATAATCAACGCTTTTTTAAATTTGCTCATCACTTTATGAAAATGAGCGATATATTGTTTAATACAGTAAAACTATACTTGTAGTTATTAAAATGCTATGTTTCACGTCAGATCAGTGATGCTGCACTGATGTCAGATCTAAATACTTATGAACGGCAAGGGACACTTCCAACAGACAAGCAGTGGAGAATCAATCAATTCATATGGAAATGTCTAATCAATCAACGTGCATTATCATCTTTGTCACCAAAAGTGTGACAGTATGAAAGGTCAATATCAGCTCCATATATTGGTCCAATCCTGTCGCCCAGTCAGTCCGTCATGACTGTCTGTCGTCAGTCAGGGATGGATGGATGGATGGATGGATGGATGGATGGATGGATGGATGGATGGATGGATGGATGTCAGGATAGAGGGAGGGAAGGAGTCTACGCTCAGGAACTCAATAATAACTTTTAGCAGTCTAGCCAGGAGGCTGGAGGCCCAGACTGCAGCTGTTCCATCCTCCTGCCTCCCTCCCTCCCCCTCCAACAGCAACGCCTGCCTCGCTCTCTACGGCCGCTCGACAGCACTAATGAATTCTGCAGGCAGGGACCCATCCCGCTCCTTCTCTCTCTCTCTCTCTCTGTGTGTGTGTCTCTCTCTCTCTCACTTTCCCTTTTAAAGTGGCAGGCACAAAGCTGCAGAGCATTTCCACACCTCCCTCTTTACAGCAGTTTAATTAGTGCCACTAGGAAGAAGGCGGTGCATGGGACCGGTGCTGTCTTTTTATTAAAAATCAGATATGATCTGGCCAGTGCCGCCCCGCTCTCACGCAGACACTTTGGACTGATCAGTGCTGATGCATTTGCCTTTGGGAGGCCCCAAACCCCGAAACTGACTGTATTTTGACATTTTGATTGATGGATTTCAATAAAATTCAAAAATGTGATCTTTCGGCCGACTTGAAAGACACTGAGCCTCTTCACAAAACACAGACTATCTGAGAAACAGTGTGTTCAACACGCCCCATCAGCTGAACCCTACTGTGTTCCCTCTCTCGTCTCAGGTCCTTTTTTTCCTCCTATGCCCCCCCCCCCCTCCAACACACACACACACACACTTGAAAACTCAAGAGAGCACTCCAGCGAGAGTAGGCAGCCGAGGTAGAAGAGGGTTAGATTGGGTGTGAAATGCGTTTCACGACTTTCAAACAAGGAAAAGCGCCGCGGCATCGCTGGCGGTGGGGCGAGCAAGAGCACCTAGTTGAGGGCTCTCTCTTTGATGTTTAATTTAGAGAGAGCGAGAGAGAGAGAGAGAGAGAGCGAGCGAGAGAGAGAGAGTCTGAAAGGGGTGGGGGGGGGGGCTGGATGGAATGGAGGGGAGGATGGAAGTGTCGAGTGTGCTGAAATTCCACTGTTTTCCATCAAAGGCTTTGGGTTTTTCTCTCCCTTTTCATTTATTCACCAACACTGATAAAGGAGACTAAAGGCTGAGGTACAGAAAGGATGGAGGATGGAGAGAAAGAGGATAAAGAGAAGGCGAAAGAGGGAAGGAAGGACAGAGGGAGGAAGTGAGTGAAGTGAAATTAGGCTCTGGACGAGGGGCAGGCCAAATTTGGCTCTACTTTTTCCCTCGGTTTGTTTTTTTTTTTCCCCTCCACTATATTCTTGTTTTCTCTCTGCCTTAGTTCTGCCTATTCTTCCGCTCTAGCTCCAGCTCTCTCTCTCTCTCTCTCTCTCTCTCGTGTCTTTCCTCCTTGCATCCCTCATCCCTCCTCCATCTCTCCTTCTCCTCTGTTCTGCTGGGGAGTCCTTCCTGCTTTCTGCTCACTGAGTGAAAAGTGGAGCTGTGTGCCAGGCAGAGGAAGCAATTAAAAATTAATGGAAGCTGAGTGATAGAGAAACCTGCAAGGGCGTGCCGCCCGCCACACACACACACACACACACACACACACACACACACACACACACACACACACTTTTGCATGCACTTACAGACAGTTTCTCCTCTTTTCCTGCGTTCTGTCTGACTTCCTCAATCTCTCCTGAATTTGACTTCAGTTTGTCTTTCCGTCCCAGTGTTGGCCGGAACATTCAGCCAAAGCAAAGAGGGAGGATGTTAAAGACAAATCCACTTCCTGTGTTTTAGCACAGTGTTTCTGAAGAATTTATGGTCAAAAAGGTCAATGACCCAAAGTCACACAATTTGATATGCTAAATATGACTTCACTTCACTGTCCGAATTTGGCCAGGAGTGTCATTGATTTGACCATGGGTGTACAAATCTGGCCATGTGACATTTCCAGACCCCAGTCAGTTCTCCCCTGAAGCCACAAACAACCTGCATAATGCGACTGGAGCGAGCGGCCGACATGATTAATGACTTACTGTCCCCTTCTATAGGATAAAAGTCTGGCCTATAGCCCTGCTGCCTCCCTCTAGTCCACGTTCCCCTTCCTCTGAGCCGTCCTAACTTCCTTCTGTCAGCCAGAGGGGCCAGCACCTCAGTGTGACGCTGGCCAAGAGACAGGAGGACTTTTTGTTCTAGGTCCTCGCTGATGTCTGAAGTGCATGTGCTAGTAACCTTTATTTTCACTTCTAGATTAACTTTTTTTTATTATTATTTTATTTTTTATTATTATTATCTTCAGTTGAGGATATAACATCAGCGTAACAGGCCTTGTGAAGTAACCTACATGTTAACAGCAAGGCTTGGTGGTCAGGCTGCTACTGGTGATTTCATTTTTAATGATGTTTTGAAGCAGGTCGATGTTTTTCCTAAGGCTTTGTCCAAACAGAGACCTTTTTTTTTTTTTTTTTCAACTTTATTTGTCAGTTAAAAAACAACAACCTCTGTCCACACATATGAGCATTAGCAAAGAAGCAGAGGAGTGCCTGCAGTGGTTTGGTGGCATCTCGGAGTTAGAAATACAAACGCAGGGGCCCGTCAACGCAACAAAAGGACAACTTTCCAAAAGTTCCAAACACACAGTTTTTGTGCGGACAGAAGATTGAAATGGAAAGAAGAGGTTGGTTTTTTTGTTTGTTTTGTTTTTTAAAGCTCTCTGTGTGGACGGTGGCGGCTCGTAGTTGCCTGGTAGTTAGTTCCTGTACTTTGGCTGTTTCAAAAATGCGTTCTGTGTATGCTTCTGGAGGAAAGCGATTAACATGTGAATGTGGCCTGAGGAGAAAAATACAGAAACCGCCCTGTAACGGTGGCACATCTGTTTCTTGAAGCAAGCCCTGCCTGTCCTAAGTGAAGGACATGACCTCTCACCCTTGTCCTGAGACCCCCCCCCAAACACTAATCTGGCACACAGTCACATAGACCAAAGCCCACGGGGTGTGGCGGCGAGGCGACGAGGACTCATTTGCATTACGAAGAGGAGGGAATACGCCGCGCCACGCCACGCCGACCGACCCCCACCACCCCCACCCCTTTCATAGCATCTCCTCTGACCATTGACCTCTGTGGCCTCCCTTCCCCCTCCAGTCTCCTCCAGATGAGGGAGCATATTATTCCACAGAGGCGGACCGGCAGGCCCAGCAGATGCCTTTGTTCTGATACTCACAGACCGCAACAAGAAGAGATGGGGAGCAGAATTTGGCTCAATCAAAAAAAATCAAAGTGATCCTTGCTCCCATGCAGAGGAGGTGACATCTGTGACCTCCTCCTACAGGAAATGCAGCCCAAACGTAGAGCAGAAAATACACACTGCTGTCTCCTCTATCCAGGATTTGCATCTAAATGATGTAAATACAAACATCTGGAGTTGTATCAGACTGTATCTGGTGCAAAATAGCAGTTTTTTTTTTTAATATTATCCCTGAGTCAGGCGCCAATTCTCTGACATGTGGAGTTTGCACGCCACTGTTTGATTATGAGATTGTCCTGTCATGCACAGTATGTACTGGGGTTATGTGTGCAGCCTCAAACTCAAGATCCAGTTCAAAAAAATGCTGGTGTGAGGTTGTTGCATGGAACGAGCTCAACTAGAAAAGAGAGATGAGATTCTCTCAACATGGATGAGAGTCAGTGGAGATAAAACAGCGAGCTGCAAGGCACCAAAGAATTAAGAGCAAAATGATAGTTATCATAATTGGTGGCAAAAGTAGTCATGTGTGAAGCCTCAGCGTGTAACTGTGTATCCTGCCTGCAACGTGTTTTGGTTTCTGTCCAGCAGGTAGGCTTTAATGCATACTGAAAGTTGATCGCGTGCATATCAGTGGAAAAAGAATCGCTCTTGTAGCGCTGTATATTATCAAAGAGGGTTGAGTGAAGCAAAGCCTTGCTCCGTGCACAAGGCAGCAACGCCACGAGCTCCGAGGCTCACAGGCTGTGCCAGCCACCACAGAGGGCCTGTGCACGGAACATGCAAGAGGCCTGTGGTTAGACCATGCTCCATGTCACAGAGACATGCGGCCGGTGGCCATTTTGGTTGAAACCATGTTGGTCTGCACTGGGGGTTTCACTACTGCACCGTGTTTCACAACCCCCCCACCACCCCACACCATCTCACCATAGTTCCTCTAACTCCAAGTATTCAGTAAGAACATTCAAATGCAGGTTGCAAGCATTAGCTATGAAATTGCAATTGTGCAGCCATGTGACAAGACGACCACCCGCTGCGTGTCTCAGTGCAGCGCCGCTGCAGCCTCACGTCACGTCAAAGACATTAACGTGTCTCGAAACTGAGGCATCAAGTGTGTTACCAAGGTGTGAAAATGTTGCAGACTTCAGTGCACCGCACATAACGCTGTGTTGTCTTCATGCATTGTGACTGTAGCTATAGATACAAAAAGGAAGGGGGGTGGGGGTGGGGGGCTTGGCTACACGTAAAGGTTTGATATGAGGAAGTGACACTCACCTATTGATGGGACGAGGCGGCACACACCAAGGAGCCATGGGAGAGAAGAAAACAGAGAGAGGAAGGTTATTAGTACAATCTTTATTGGAACATTATCAGACGAATTTATCATGAAAACTGTCTGAACCCTTCGGAATCTGAGGAAATTCACAATTCTTTGCAAAACATTAAATAAATAAAACTGAACAATAGGAAAATTATTATTAAATTACCATAATATTAATCAAAAATTTGGGAAAAAGACTTGCAAGACACATACTGTAAAAGTACTGAAAAAAATGTAACAAAAAATGTAAAAATGACAAAAATAAATTTATTAGAAAAAAAGGTGAATAAAGAAAGAAAGAAAGAAAGAAAGATTTCGATTAAATCAGCAAGAAAAGTAGAAAAACTATATTTATAACTTTATCTTTGAAATAGCATTACCGTAAATGAATCAAACCTCAAAACAGAGGGCTGCCCACAGGCGGCTCGGTTTCAGAGAATCATCATAAACACCATCAAAAATAATTAGGAATACTTTAATTTCACTTTCACCTAATTTGCCATATTATATCCCAATTACTGAATATATAGAGAGGATTATTCTTGTCACTGGTCTCACTCTGACAACTCTTAATTTCCCACATAGAGTGCGCACATTTACAATTCAATTCAAAATGCCAAAAAATATTTCCATAGGGGTCTCTGAAACTTAGGTTTATGGGGTCTGGGGCCCTGACATGAGTGTAATTGGGGGGCCTGCAACATGAAAATGTTTGAGAACTCCTGGTATAAAGCAATCAAAATACCGTCTTTTACTGTTTTACAAGAGCAGTTTTCTTTTCTCTGTTGGCTGGTGAATTCGGGGTGCATGCTGAAATTCAAAGTAGGAGGTGCATTATTTGAGACTGTGTTAATCAGCACATACAAACACACCTCCGAACATGAAAGCTGTTTTTTTTTTTTTATTTTCTTTCAGTCTCCCATCTGCCTCAAGACGGGCGGCTGCCTTTTAGTAGTTGTTTTATATTTTTCCTCCGCTTGGCTTAAGTGACACAGTGAAGGGGGGGCCTGTGAAATTCCAGACAGCCTCATTAAAGCCAGTAATTGCTTTGAGAACAGCAGCTCATAAAAAGGCCCCGCTGCCCCATCTCCTCCTATAAAAGGTAAGGGGGGGGGGGGGTTAGGGTGCAGGACAAGGGGACCCCAGCTGTGGAAGTGTTGGTGGAGGAGGAGGAGGGTGGGACGGCTCTCCTTCAAATTACCTTTCCTCCATCGCTGTCACACAAAGATGAAAGGCACTAACGTCACACACACACACGGGTTAGACCCAGACATCAGTCTGTAGATGGAACTCAGCTCGCTTGATTACATATTTATTATTGAATGAATCCATATTGCATTAGTTGTCTTTACCTGAATTGATTGCAATGTAACACATGCTTCCACACAAGTGAGCATGGATAATAGAGCTTCCCACTGAACTTGGAACCACACATCTGAATTCCTACATGGAAAAGAGCAAAGGATGTTTGGATCTCCACGTTGGAATGGAGGAGGAGATCTGAAAGCTGCCAGTCTGCCAAAATATCTGGAAGCCTCTATGATGCCACAGCAAGATGGTGTAGATTCACACTTGTGTATTCTTTCACTTTAGCTCATGAACCAAGCGTGCACTAAGTGAAGGTGGATAGCCTTGGCGTTTGCTGTGGGAAGCTCCGTGGTTTAGTGTCTGTGTGCAGGCGTCCGTGTCGCTCACAGTGCAGCACATTCAGCACACACGCAGGAAGTTACACCTCACAGGTTGGACCTTCATTGACCATCACTGACCACAAGTCAATGGAAAGCACTATTATTGTCCTCAGATCAGAGGGCTTTGGTGTCACCGGGTAGAAATGCAGTACAGAATGCTGGCATCAGTGATCAGCTGTCAGCGGCTTCAGCCCCTGGAACAGCACTGGTAGCTGCTGGCTATCAGTCTTCAAACCCTCTATCAGTCTAACTCCTTACATACCCACATACAAGCACATACCTCCACACTGACACTTCATCAGGCACACACAGTGTGTGCACCCACGCACATTAGCTAATATAATACAGACACCTAAATCTGCCATGACTTTATCTTCTTTGTAGAGAGGTTGTGACCCCCAAAGCAAAATGGCTCCCACTTCTGCTCTCTCTCTCTCTCTCTCTCTCTCGCTCTCTCTCTCTCTCGCTCTCTCTCTCTCTAAAGCCCCACTGACAGCCCTCTTTCTATCCACATAGCCAGAGGTCTGTAGGCAAAGAGATGCCTTCTCCTTCATTGCACTGCCTAATGAGGTAATAAGGGTGAAACTTCACCAAATGTGTTTGTTTTTCACACCCAGGCCCTGCTAATTGCCTTCTCCTGCAACCCCACAGTTTGCATAATGATGCCAGTTGACAAACCACTCTACCCATGCTAATGATGACTAAAGAGCAAGGGCATAAAAGTGGGAGTCAGCACAGTAATAAATGTACTGACATTAGTCATGTACAGAGCCAGATATGGTTTTCTATAAAGGCGTGCAAAATGTTAAAAAGTTTACTTTTCAGTATGCGGTATAATGGAACAGGTCTGGGGAGATTAGATTAGTTTGGTCGGAATCCCTTCCTATAGTCATTTCCTGTAAAATCCCATGTCCCATGCAGCAAATATTACACTTGATATTTAGGTCTGCTGCAAAATGTTGCATCAAGAAAAAAAAAAAAAGAAGAAGCAGAATTTAGTTGAAATTTCAAGGTGGATAAGTCTCTCGGTAGGTTTCACTTTCACATGCTGATTAATCACTTAAGAAGATTGCACCCCCCACCCCTTTTTTTTTCCTTATGCTGATGCTCATAACAGGATTGGTCTGGCTAATGTCTCTCCACTTAACATATTTCAGGCCCGGCTGTGAAGAGGCACGTTTTCATCTGAAAAGGCCGATGAATCGCAAAAACAAAAGACAGATGATAGTTCTTGACTTTCCTCTTCTCTTGGGGGTGGAGGGGTCTTTTCTCCTCCTCATTTGGTTGGCTTTCCCCTCCACACAGCTTCCTCTGTGTGTTTAGAGGGAACTAGCAGGGGGCCCCCACTTTCTCCGCAACTAAAGGGATTAGCTGTAATTGGGACAAAAGTACTGTCCTCCAGCTTTTTTCACCCTGGGCCTCTCTCTCCAGCAGGCTGCTAACTACAGTCAGCCCCTCTGCAGGCGCCTTATCAATTCTGACTAGTCAAATTTGTTCTGCTTGGAGCCCTTTCAAATTCCAGTTGCAGCAAAAAACGCACTTGAAGAGATTTGCTTACCGAACGAGAGTCCACATGTCTGGACAAAAACATCACAAGCATCTAAAATGCTCTGATTTCCCTACTCTGGCCTCTTCATGCACAAGTTTCACCCCCAACAAACTTTCTGCTTCCCTTTGGCATTCTCACAAGCACTGCTTTCATTCAGAGCTTTTTCTGGAAAGCGGTGCTCTGTGGTAGTCTGTTGGAGGGTTTGGAATACATGTGAGGAGGAACCATTTAATTTATCTGTGACCTTTCAACTGGGCCTGCTGTTATTTCTGCCTCATCTCGCTCTGGCGGGGCTGAGAATGCTCCCATGTTTCCTTTCTCACTCTCTTATCTGTCGTGTCTGCAGGGTCTCGCCGCCTATGCAAGTGATGGTGCTACGGCGGGAGAAGAATGGGAGGGGAGCAAAGGGGAAATGTTAGAAAAAGCAGAAGATGCAAGTTCACGACTGTGTAGAGAGACGCCTGTTCTTGCTTATTATCTATTTAAAGTGTGACAGAGCAGTTCTTCGCCACTGTCAGCTTTTTTTTGCAGAGAGGAAAAAGAAACCGTATTGCATATTGCAGCAGCATCCTCCGCGTAACCTTCAGCATCCATTCTGTCGCAAGAAATCAATAAATGATGAAGACGGAGCTCAGCTTTTGTCTGGTTACTAAATGAGGTCAAATTTGTGAAGAACATTTTGTTCATTTGCAATGACAACTCTGCGATAAATACAGCTCTGAACACCAACCCATTGCAAACTGTCCCCCAAAGAAAAAGACCAGAAACTCTGGGCTGAAGCCGAATCAAACAGATGCCAAACCTGAACTCCTGACCTTACCCTGTTCTGAGGAGGAATGAAACTGTAGCCCTTGGGTAAAAGGTGAGGAGCAAGGGGCAACGCTGTAGTCCTCCAGCTTCTCCCAGCTAACCTCAGCCCCAGAAAGCCCCATTAAAGAGCACAAAAGTCAGGCTAACCAGGCCAACTTTATGGCTGCCAGATGGTATAAAAGGGGCCTGGGCTGCCTGTGAACTAGCCTCCACCTCTGTAAAAGAGTGACCAGTTGACCCTGAGGCTATATAAGCCTGGTGTCTAAGACAACAAGGCTCCAACCACCAAGACATGTCACTCCAGTCAGTTCCTTTAGGGGGCCAGCTTGTCTTTTTAACTCGTTTCCCCCTTGTATTTCATTTGGGATTCTGTTTGCAGAGGTTGTCTCTAGAAGGTAAAATGGCTGCCCAGTGCAGCCATTGGTGCATAGCAGAAAAATAATTGTTCTAAAACGGCTCATTATTTGGAAAAAAAAGAAAAAAAAACATTTGAAAAGAACAAAATGTACCAAGAACTATCTTTTTAATGAATCTTTGAAGCACCTTTGGGTATTCTTTGCAATCTAAAGAAATGCTTTAACTGTCCTGTAAAAGGATCTTTGTGGAATCAGAAGTGGTTCTCCTATAGCACCACTATGAACAACTATTTTTGGTTCCAGTTGGCACCTTTTTTTACTGTAAGAAATGAGAATTAACTGATATTTCCACGTACCATTGCCAGTTCCTCAAATTTTTATGTCTTTTTTTTTTTTGCTGGTTCCTATTTTTGTATGGCTTGCTCAGGTCAAAAACAATGGAGAACCAGAAAATCTTCACCTATGGCATCAGTTTGAAGAAACATTTGACATGTGTGCCTGTCCTTTTCTGCACAAGGTTCCCCTCAATTATCTTTTTTTTTGCAAAAGAAGTGGTTCCATAATCAATTTTCGGTTATCAAAACAGTGTGGTGATGACAAACATCACTAACGGGAAGCATGCTGTCCAGATTGTTTATTATGTAGCACATGGCTTGATTGATAAGGAAGTGTCTTCAACACCAAGCCTTGCAACACAGGACTCATCTCTGAGTGTCACTGAAGGTTCATGACCCTTCATGACCTCTACTCTGAAACAGCCAATGCCACCTCTTCATTGGGTTTACGGTCTGGACCACTGTAAAAACAAAAAGGGAATGGGGGTGCTTACGTCTGGCCGTAAGAAACTGCAGGCCTGCTCTTCAAACACTATCATGAGAGGTAATCAAGGGAGGGGCACTTAAGGGCTTAATTATGCCAAATGTTCTATAATGACAGCTTTCACAGCCCCGTCTTTACGTCTTCATTTAATGGCCGGAGTGCTTGAGCCATGGAAAGGTCAGGACGGGGTCAGGTTGAATAACAGGGCAACATAAACTTTGGGCCACATCCAGGACGACGGCGGCAGGACGGCCCACATTGGTAGCGGCTAGGAGGGCATTAGAAAGAAGCTGTTGTGCCTTTTCAGGGAGATGTTTGTTCTAGAAGAGGAAGCCAAAATATCCAAGGCCAAGTGCACACCAAAACACAGAAAAAGGGACAGTGATGGTTTTGTTTACAAGATGGCTTCCTTTGCACAGTGAGCAGATGAGGAAACTGTGGTCGAAGGCTGGTGTAAGGCGCTGCTGTTGGGTAAGACACGGCGTGGTGTGTCAGATTAGCTTCGGTAAAAAAATTGGAGAAGAGCGGATCACTACGGGAACCCGGCCCCCGGCAGAAATCAAAAATGACCACAAGAGAAAATGAAACTGGACTCAGGCTGCGTCTTTGCATCAGTCTGTGAATGTTCTGTTGTCACACTCTCTTTCTGTGCATCCTGTTCTTCTCATTTCCCTCCTTTTCTCCCACATCTGGAGAACAGGACTAGTTTTCTCTGCCGTTCTCAACACACACACACACACACTGACGTCATGTACATCTCTCTGCCTGATGGGAAGCATATGAGTGGAGAAAGGAACATTGGACTGGGGGTGGGGGGTGGGGGTCACCAGAACACAGAAGTTATCTGCCAGAACTCGACTCCACTCACTTTTTCCGACACTTTCCTTATCGCACGCAGCCACTGCTGCTTTAAGATAGATGGCAGTCCGATTCTGCTCCTTGCTGATCGCGATACAGTTCTGTTCCTCAAAGCCAGCCAAAGCCTGACTGTTTCTTCCTTTAGTTACAAACTGAATTCGCCTGAAATACTTGGTTCAGGGCAAAATCCATTGTTTCTTTTTTGAGATCGGATACTTGGACCAGTATTCCTGGATTGAATCGGCTGATGGACAGTACCTCGCACCGATACTGCAACTTTAAAACGGATCATTTTCATGTCAAGCAGAAATTGATTCTTATCAGGGGGAAGCCTCTGAAACAGCACTTAGATCATTACAGTCTGCAGCAAAACATAGAACAAAAAAGTCATGCATGCTCGTGTGAAATTCAATCAAAATGTCACATCCCAGTTGAGGCTTTTCCATTGATCGGTTGTAAAATAAAGACGTGATCTATCAAGCTCTGCATCATATCCACCACATCAGCTGCACCAGGTTTTTAATAAAAGGCCAATATCATCCCCATACATCGGTCTAACCCTCGTACTCAAAGTATCTACTTTGAGAACAGGGAACTGCTGGCTCTGAGTGTGGAACTTTGGACCAGAGTTATTTTGCACTCCTCCCTTTAGCAAAACAGTGCAGAGGGGGGTAGAAAAACTCTTCTTGGCTCAGACAGGACGATGCGTTGTCTGCCTGCCTGCCATTCGCTGGCTAAGTCTTTCCGTGGCTGCTCTGAGATCTGGGCCAAAAGAAACCCCCCTCTGCAGCGCTCCGGTTCAGTTCTCCCCATTTGGTTCTGTTCCAGAACCCCCCACCCACCCCCTTTGGGGAGCCAAGATGGCTACCACGAAGGAAAAGACTTCACGGGAAGAAAAATTACACAACCAAGGAAGTGGTATGTGTGTAAGACGAGGAGGGGGGGGTGTAGGTGAAAGCTGGAACTAATGACTTACTGATCTTTCTGGGTATTTCCAAGCCTCCGCAAAGAAGCTGCTTGAATTTTAAACACTTTCCCTCATGTTTTCCCTACATTTGACAGCATTTTTTTTTTAATTTTATTTTTATTTTTTGCAAAGTCTTATTTAGCCATTTGGACAAAATTAATTTGTTTTCTTTTTCTTAATTTTAAGTGGCAATTTTATGGCCTTCTTGCAATGTCTACACAAATTTTTCGGGTAATTTTACAGTAATTCCTTTGTAATTTAATTTTAAGTATATAACTGCAATAATTCCAAATAGTTTTTACTTATTTTTTACTGACTGTCTGGTAATGTTTTACTAATTTTCTGTTTTGTTTTGTTTCTAACTTAAATTTTAAATTAAGTTTTCCAGTCATTTGTCGTGAATTTGGTCATCACCTATTTCCCATATTTTTGAAAGAAATGCGATAACTTTGCTCATGTGTCAGAGGGTTAATATGATGTAACGTATCCACATGACACCAGTAATGCTGTAGTAATGACTACAGATCAGCTCCCCACCTGAACTGGGCTGTAGCTGTTGTTGCTCCTGAAAAATAGCAAATGAGGCTTTCTTCCCAACTAGTGTGACACATGCAGTGCAGAAGAGCTCCCCTGTTTTGACTGGATCTCATATGCAGTACTTCCTTCTGCCTCCAGCTCGCATTTGGCTCCGACTTTGTTTCTTTTTTCTGTTTCATCTCTTTTCCTCTCAGCACCTTATCACCATATAGGTGCATGCAGCATCTGCTGCCGCCAGTTTAAAGAAGGCTGCGTGAAAACAGAACTAATCACACACACACACACACGAGCACACATAGACCCATATACAAACATTTCTCGCATACAGCAACTTCAAGTGTAAGTGCTGAGCACCCAAACAAGAACAAGAGGTAAATACCTGCTCCCACTCGCATTACAGCACACTGTAGTGAGAGCAGAAAACTGCACAAAAACACGACTCAGATTATTGTCTCAGGCAGGGTGAGGTGCTGCTGAAAATGAATTGTGCGTACTTTGCAGTTGGTATATAAGCCCTTTCGTGCCGAGGAGCGATTACCTAGTTTGCAGCGCTAGTAATCTGAAAAGCAGCTTGGGAGAGTTTTTAAAGACGCAGCAGTGGTGGCAGCCTGTCCTCTCACCTCCTGACCAGCATGGGCCAGCCTGGCAGAGGTGCTGCAGGACAACAGTATGGAGGTACACTTTAGTCTTTCATGCTCCCTACTATCACCCCTATACAAAAACACTTTTCCAGCCAAACCATCAGTTCTTAATGCACAGAACATGAATGGAGGAGAAGCGTCTTTCCCATTCAGATCCACATACCAGGACAGACAGAGCGGCGGCGATGTTTATGAGTAGCGTTGCCATGGCGCCGGGCTTGCTTATGTGTAAACCAACCTGCAGCCAGTCAGTGACTCTTTGGTGTGAACAGTTTTACAATGCATGCCAATGTGTTGGAAAGGCACTGTGCATTTCAGCCAGTGTCCATTAGCCACATCAAAGTCCTTTTTTTACACTTTTCCTGGGCTCAACTACGACACGTTGCAGCATTTAAAGGGTCAATTTCTATTTCTGTATTTATTGTTATATTATTATTATAGGATTATTAGTCCGTATTTAGATAGATAGATAGATAGATAGATAGATACTTTATTCATCCCGAAGGAAATTCACAGTTTTCAGCAGTATCCACAGAGTACAAGATTAAGTAAATCAAAAATAAAGAATAAAAGATGACACTCGAGATCTAAAGATCTAAGTACCCAATGTGCAAAAAACAACGTGCAAAAAACCAAAAAACCAGTGTGCATCGATGTATACAATGTGCATAGATGAGGGCAATGTGCAAATTTACAGTATAAACAGATGATAAATAGCTGATAAATAGATGATTAAAAAAAACCAATGTTTTTTTTTGTTTTTTACATATTTCTAAAGCACATATTTTTATATTTCTCATTTCGTTTTCTATTTCTTATCATTGCACTTAGGCTTATAATATATTCTTCTCTTGGGAATTTTGAGCGACTGCAACTGACCCAGTTCCCCCTCAGTGGTCAATAAAGTATTTCTGATTCCATTCCGTTAAGTAAAAGATAAGTTTGACCGAGCTAACCATCTAGGTTAGCTAGTTTGCACATGTCGACTTGAGGAGCTAATAGGAGAAGCGCAATATTTGCTAATGCTAAGCTAATCTCGTGGCTAACGTCAAACCTCAGCTGAGTTTTGAATTTGAAAGTGCTTGTGTACCACACCGGCTCCAAATGTTCACACTTCTATTCATTATTTAGTTATTTTATTTCTTTATTTCTTTTATTTCTTTAGTTATTTTCTTGCCGCCATTGCAAAGACCTATAATTTTGTTCTGTCCCAGCCAAACGACCATGGCAAACAGCACGATGACCACTCTACTCCATTCTAGTTCTGTGTGTTTATGCATTCCTTTCATTCAATTATGACCTTTCAGATACATAGGAATATTGGTCAAACAGTTTATTATTGGATTCTCTTCTTCACCCCAGTCCTGTTCAATAAAGAACAGGACTTGTTCAGAATAGGTTGAAGAGATAAAATCAAGCTATTCAAAATAATTTCACAGAGTTTATTCAAATGCTCTGCAGCTGTATTGGCGTGGCTCCTGATCCTGCAGATAGTATCAGTGCTCTAATCACTAATTTGAGCTCTAACAGGGCATGCCCAGAGGACGGGGGAGCGAGTGCTGCTCTATTTTGGAGGCGGCTGACCTCCGTCTCTTCTCTCCCCGAGAGAGCAGAGGCGAGGCCGGGGCTGGAAATGATACCAGACTCCCTTTAGCTGCTACCCGCTCCGTGGAGAGCGAGGACGGAGAGCGAGGAGCGGGGAAGGAGAGGAGAAGATGAGATGCCAGGAGAGGAGGAGAAGGAGAAGATGCAGAAATGGTGACACAAAGGCAGTCCCACGTCAAAACTTAGGGAAACTCACAGGAATCTTTCCTCGTGAGGTTCTGTGTGGACTTTTTTTTTAATTGATTTTAGCTACTAGTGTGAACAAGCATGGCTTCTGCACCGTTGATGAAAAAAATTGCATCAACCCTTGTTCTATGGATTCAGCTTTTTGAAATCAGTCATATTCAGAAAACGATCTTCGACATGGGAACCCAGCTAATGACTCTGCTTTTCTCATGCCTGCAGACTCTCTTCCAGATGAGGCCGTTGACCAGGACAAAATACTGAATTGCCGGTACAGTATGTGCAGTATTAACTTACATAAAACTCCAAACAGTGGCCTTCCTCGCCCCTCTGCTTTTTTGTGTGCGAGCCAGAAGAATAGAAAGGACAGAGAGAGAAAGAGAGAGAGAGAAAGGAGGGATTAGGGGAAAGATAGAGGCCAAGCCCCATGTCTGGGTAATTGGGGATGACAGGCCTTGGATCATCCCTCCCAAACAACAGGACCCCTGAAAGATTGGGGGGGGGGTGTGCCTTAGCAAGTGATGGTTGACCAAAACCTATGGTGTTATTAAAAGGGTGTACCACAGTGAGAGCCCTCTTTAAAAACCTCTTTTTAAGCTGCACTGGGCACCAGTTCGAGGTAAAAATGCAGCCCTCTTATTAGTGTAAATCACCTCTCTGTCCCGTCCCGACCAATCAACATGCTGCTTCACTCTGTTTGACCAAATTAAATCCATCCTGTTACATTGTTCGTGGCTGGTGAAGTCCTGCAAAGTCAAACAGTTACCTCTTGCTGCCATTTGGAGCCGCCAGTGTGCAGAGTTGCCAAATGCAGCTTAAAATGCGAAGAAAGTGAGAAGAATATGCTTTGCGTGTGTGTGTGTGTGTGTGTGTGTGTGTGTGTGTGTGCGTGTGTGACCGTGGGGTTGGGGTTACACGCAAGCAAGGTGATAACCTAGAACGTGTCTAAGTTCCAGTCCATACAAGTGTGTACAAATCCACTGCTGCTACAGGAAACACAACACAACACACACACACACACGACAGAGTGCGGCCAGCTGTCCACCTGCCTAGTGAAATCTAAATTGTGGCAAGCTATTAACGCCCTCCGCTTCAAACTGGACCGCCTCCAAAGTGGTGGGGAACCTGTGGTCTCACTCAGGATGTCCTGTTACTAGCCCTCGCGCTTTTTCATCCAGTTCACATTTCAAGAAGCATTTTTTATTTAGTGAAATTTCAGCTGGCATGCACATTTAATTTCCTAGATTAGCTGTTGTTTTGGCAGCGAGTGTTTCGGTGTCTCTCATTATTTCGCGTATGCAGTAACGCTAATAATAAACAGTGCTCACCTCCCAAGAAGAGATTATCTCCCGTTTAATTACAAACTTTGACCCAGATATGCATGTTTTCATTCCCGTCCCGTTAAATGGCATCCAGACAGACAGTGCCACCATCGTTTTGTCTGTCATAAAGCCACTGTGAAATTGTGCAGTTCACTTCTACTGAGGTGAGCATGCTGGGAGCCTGTGGGAGTGTGTATGTGCGCATGTGTGTGTGTGTGTGTGTGTGTGTGTGTGTGTGTGTGTGTGTGTGTGTGTGTGAGTAAGCGAGCGCCCCTGTGTTTGACTGAACTGTGCTGCATGGGCGGTGAGGCGCACTGTAATGCGGGGAAGAGATGAGAGTGAAAAGAGAGAGAAAGAGAGAGAGAGACAAGGAGAAATGGATGGGGAGAGATAAAGGGAGAGCGAGCGAGCGAACACGAGAGGGAGGGGTGGAGGGATGGATGGAAAAGAAAGAGAGAGAAAGAGAAGAGAGAGACACTGTGGTCAGGCACGCGATGCTTGGCTGGAATCAGGTCAGGCCAGGCCCACATGAGGCCTCCCTCGCAAACACACTCTCAACAAAAAGGGTTTGATGTAGCGGCAGAAAATGGTTCTTTAGCTTGGTGCCACAGCAGAACCCTGTATGGTGATGCAAAGAACCTTTTAAGAAAGCACAAAACGGAACTCACATTTTGTCATCCACCTCTGATGTGAGGAATATGATGCAGTTTAACTGATTCCACATTTATTTCAGTAAAGGTGCCAACTGGAACAGAAAATGGTGCCAGAGGAGAACCTTTTCTAGTTCCACACAGAACCTCCCACATTCTGTCTATGTCAACTGAAAATAAACTGCTGGGTGCACAGTGGGTTCTGTCTTCATGCTGTAAAAATACTAATATGGATTGGACAGTTTCTGTGTGAGAGAACAAATGACCACAAAAATCCTCTGCTTCTGCTGAGTGTTTAAGGACTGGGGTTTCCAAAGTGGGGTGCTTAAGAATTTCCAAGGGGTCCTCAGAAAACAGGTGCCCAACAGATGCCTGAACACAGCCTCAAGAAATCTGATCCAGCATCACCAATCAGACCTTTAAATATATCATTTTATTTAAATGTATATATCATTTCATTTTCATTTTTTTCAATTCTTTTCCTATTTTCTTTAGTAACTTCGTCATTTTTTTTTTTTTTTTGCTTTTACTCTTTTTTTTACCTGTTACTATCAATTAAGTAATTAGAAATTGTCACTTTACAAAAAAAGCTTGAGTATTTATTATTTATTTTAACAAGATGTTTTAAGTCCACTACTACTTACTACAAGCAAAAAATATCTGTCCTATCAAGGTCCCGTGGCAGAAATCACCTCAAGTGGTGTTGGGTTGGTGGCTCAATGAAAGTCAACTTGGGGGCCTGGAACATAACCCCTGCTTTAGGACACCTCCTCTGTCTAAGTCAGGACTTCACAGAAAGTGTTGGCCATGTGTTAAAGTAAGATATATTCAGTGCACTAGGTTGGAGTAAGGTGAGGAAATATGACACTCTGAGCGTGAAGCTAAAAGTAGATGACACCCTACTCACACACACACACACACGCCCACACAGAGTGTTACTACCCCAGACAAACCCTGTGTTTGAAAGTGGATCCCACAGTGCACCTTTGGGCCCTCCGTAGCATCACCTCTTGACTTGTGGACGGGCTAATTGCCAAGCAGCCAGGTCTCAGGTCCCCTGACAAGAACGTGTCATGCTGACCGCTAACCTAGCCAGCCGCCGCTTTTAATTAAAACAGCCTTGAGGAACTGCGCCCTCCTTGTACCTCTGTCTCACTCTTTGACGGACAGTTGACCCCAAGCTTCTGTCTCGCCTTACCAGAAACTCAAGTCGGCGGTTGGCGGCCTAACTGGGAACCAGAGAGCAGTTAGAGGCCCGGCGACACTTTGTCCCCAACCCAAACAAAGCTGCTCAATGTTTTGAATCCCCGCTGCACTCGAGATCATTCCGGGCCTTTCCTGAATCGGAAGAAAATCCAACATACATGTGATCGACCAAACACACCGCAAAAAGTCAAATCTTACCAAGATTATTTGTCTTATTTCAAGTCAAAATGTCTTATTTCTAGTCAGAATATCTCATTACACTTAAAATAACTCAGAAATAACTTGTTTTTAGACAATTTTCACTTGTGTCACAAGTAAAAATTTGCTTGTTCCATTGGCAGAATATGTTTCTTGTTTCTAGCAAATTTTCACTTGTTTCAAGTGAATTACACTTGAAACAAGTGAAAATTGTCTAAAGACAAGTTACTTCTGAGGTGATCATGTCTTATTTTAAGTGTAATGAGATATTTTGACTAGAAATAAGACATTTTTACTTGAAATAAGACAAATACTCTTGGTAAGATTTTGATTTTTTGCAGTGCAGCTTCTGATTCCTCTGATTCATCCTTACATGCCATTTTTATTGAAAGTCACTGAAAAGGTTGGCATATTGAATTCACTTGGGGATCTGAAGAATCAAACGCCCTTGCGGAAGCAGCAATTTTAATAAGTAATGGAGGAAACGTTTTTCAGTTGGGGGTGTTTTGTTGAAAACTAGGACTAATGTTATTTGCCGACGACACTTTTTTCTCTTTTCAACAAATTAAAAAAAGACAAAATGAACAGAAATTACAATCAGGGATTTTGATCAATTTGTGAATAAAGGTCACTAACAAATAATTTAAAGAATTTCCAGAGGATAGAGCGTGAAAATGATACAGTAGAGTTTTCACCAACTAAAGCCCCTGAATTTTTTTGTTGAATTAAACTAGACTAAAACTAACCAAAAATTGCTGGGTGGGGGCAATATTCATGACTCCATGGAGCAAAAGGGGTGGCAGCAGAATCTAGCATCAACATTGTTTGGTTTCCTAATCATTAACAAGAGACTGACTTATCCTGATTTCTTTGAAGGCCACGTTCCCAGTTTTATGGTGTGTAATATAACAAGACTATAGGCTTCCACAGACTAATAAGTAACAACATCACTTTTCAAATGAGCACGGCATGGTAAGAATTTCTATCATTTTAGAGGTTTTGTTTTTCAATCCACACCACTCATTTGTTGCAAATCATTCAGCATTAGCAAAAACTGGATTAGGGCTTCAGCAGAAATATGTTACATAACATTTACAACAGCGATTTTGTGGAGGAACTCCAAATTTTTGCTGCTGTCATCCCGTGGGAAAAGGGGGAAAAAGGGTGGATAGATGCCTGCTACTTCCTGGGATTTGTCTGATGCAGGACACAAATCTGGCATGTGTGTGTTTGTGTGTCTGTGTGTGTGTGTGAAGTTAGCACGCAGCAGCACTAAAGCCCAGCCCACCAGCCAGCCAGGAAGCAGTCTTGCCCATTCCGATTTAGTCCAGGAAGGCTAGATTTGCTTAGCAACCACATTACCGCTCCAATCACAGGCATTTGGGATAATGTAGGGCCAGAGCGTCGTGCGGAGGCGGTGCATTTACACTCACACACACACATACACACACACATAGACACACTAGTCTGCTGCCTCTCTGCCTTAATGCTGCATCTCTCTCCAAGCATGAAAGGAAGAGTGAAAGAGGTTTTTTTTGCCCACACGAGACTGCCTTGCCCTTAATGCTTGAGCTCCTGCACAGTCCAGATCCCACTTTGAGAGAGAGACACCGAGGGAGAGAGAGAGAGAGGGAGAGAGGAGTGCCACTGTCTGGCACCTTGACACACACACTAAAGTAAACCCATTATCGCTTTTCCCCTCCCTCCCTCTGTCTCTCTGTCTCTCTCTCTCTCTCTGCCATAGAGGTGTCTGACTGTCTGCGGCACCCCATCAAACTAATAGACTGGAATAGAAATTTCCATGGTAGCTGCTGGTGCTGGCTGTGCCCTGTAGCTACACCCCCCCACCCCCACCGCCTAAATCCACCCCTCTCGTCCTCCTCCACACACACACAGTCACACAAACACACCATACACCACACTGTAAGCCTCTCTCTCTCTCTCGCCCTCTCTCTCTCTAAGACCTCGGTGCTATTTCTATAATGAACTGCGGGTCACTGAACTTCGGGTCGAGCCAAATTAACACTTTGAATGGGACTTTGTGCGCTGCACGCTGTGTGGAACCAACAATCCCCTTTAAAACAATAAGGCCATATGCGGCAGGTAGGCTGGCCTGAGTCATACCTACCAGGCTGCAGAGCCGGGAGCCCCAGTTCCCCCGTCACACCACCGACTGAGGGCTAAATAAACATTTACCTGGCTGCCGACTGCATTTTCACTATCACAGGAAACTGCTAAGGCCTCAAGACACCGATCAAAGTTCATCAGGACTAATGTATGGAGGCACACACACACACAGAGCAAATAAACCTTCATCAAACAGGGGTTAAAGGGATAGTTCACCCATTTTGAAAATGTGATATTATTTCACTCCCCTCCAGTTGTTCTATAGGACAGTAGTGGTGCTCTCTTCCTCTCATTGTTACTGAGTGCTGGATACTGGCTGGATGCTCCAAATGCTAACTGTTAGCCTCCTGCCATTGAGCTGGACTTCCCCCCAGCTAACATTTTTGATTAAAAAAAAAAAAAAGGCCATGATCCATGAAGTTTTTTGAAAATAAAATACACATATATGACTACTGAGTGCACATGGATAACACCTTTGTTTCAATTACTGTTTATAACTGTATTTTTTTTTCCAGTTATCAACATGTGGAACTCTGGAACTGGTAAGTCCTCCACTTCTTGTATCACTCCACAGCAACTGCATGGCCACTTGCCACTACAAGCTGCACACTACTCTCCATTAGCCTACAATACAGGAGCCTACTGACTCAAACTTGTTGTTACAGTATTGCTCTGCAGCAAATCAGCCTGTTACTCACTGGTTGGTTTGTGGCTGCCTGTGCTGCAGCCACAAGTGATTTCCTATTGTCACAAAATGCTTGCAAACAACTGCTGCTTCACTGGCAGGCCTACATATTTGTTAGGTAGGGTGTAATGTTTGTGCTGCTTTAAAGGCTATTTGTTCTCTAATAAATGAATCTGTTATTCATTGGTCAGTTTCTTCCTGCATTATTGTGCCACAGCCACAATAAGAGATTTCTTTGATGCTGCTGTTTTCCTAATGTTTTTTGTGGACATCTGTAATTTTACTGCCAGGACTATATATTTGTTATGTGGCTGAACAACTCTTTGTACCACAAAAGTGTCTGGAACCATGTTAATAAAACATTTCATGAAACAGAATTGTTTTCTTTGAAGTTTGGTACATTTTTATGCATGATTCAATTATCCGAAATAATTTCAGCTATCTAAAGTAGACATCACAAACCTGAAACCTTGTTTATTTCATAATTTAGGTGGCTTGAGGTGGTTATTTTTCTGTGTTAGCTGGGGGGAAGTCCAGCTCAATGGCAGGAGGCTAACAGTTAGCATTTGGAGCATCCAGCCAGTATCCAGCACTCAGTAACAATGAGAGGAAGGCAGAGCCACTACTGTCCTACAGAACAGCTGGGGGGAGGAGAAATAATATCACATTTTTCAAAGTGGATGAACTATCCCTTTAACACAGACATAACCCAGATTTGTGGATTGCTGTCCTGCTATCTGTCTGTCTGTGAGTGTCAGCGGTGCTGCTGGTGAGCTGCTGATGGGAAATATCCTGCACTATCCCCGTTTGTCACCGTCTTGTCTTGGTGAGGAATAGAGCATTCACTGTTTCATGCCTGCAAGGAGGAACATAAGCGTTTTCATGGCCATCACAGCTCACTACATGAGGAAGAGGAACGGGGGGAAGCCAACCACGTGGGGTCTTTTCAGCACAAATGGAAAACTTCCTTCCTCTGTTTTTCTCCGGTTTATTCACTGGGTTTTATTTGTGACCTCCGATTCTGGCAGCTCCAGCACTTGGACGGAGCACGCAGGCCTGCAGGCCCCCCTGGATGGGGTACTGCTGTTGGTTTTTGTTATGGAGGTGTTTTTTTTGCCTGCTAGGGGTATCTTTGTGAGCGGAGCGCACAAAGAGCGCTTATGGTTCAGGCAGGGCGCTGGGCAGCCTCAAAACCAAGCCGGCTGGCCAGCACATACTGGCGCTTTCCACTCCGGACCCGGACATTTTGTTCCAATGTTGAACTCTGGGAGAGGCAAGAGCAAGTGAAAGG
This sequence comes from Myripristis murdjan, assembly GCF_902150065.1. NCBI lineage: Eukaryota > Metazoa > Chordata > Actinopteri > Holocentriformes > Holocentridae > Myripristis > Myripristis murdjan. Next base: position 33,752,475 of record NC_043986.1, on the reverse strand, counting down.
GAGAGAGAGAGAGAGAGGGAGGGAGGTAGAGACTTCATTCTCAAGCCAAATCACATGGTGAGGGAGGAGGGCTGAGGCTGGGAGACGAGGGTCTGGAGTATAACTTCAGCTGATACAGGTTTTCAGATCCTGATAATCACACCGATATTTTTTGTGTGGTGAAGCAATTTCCCAAAACTCATTCTGCATTTTCCACAGAATGTTATTCCGGTCAGGGTGGAAAAAGCATCTGACACAGCATTTAGATCATGATGGGTCACCAACAGTCTCCACTTAAAGCTAGGATCATAATGTGAACAATAATGCATATTTGTGTGCAATCTGATCAAAGTGTCCCGCTTGTCACAGGTTAAAGCCTCCCACACTGACAGCACTATCAGCCCCATGTATCAGTCTAGCATTATAGGAGACAGCCAAGAAGACAGGCTCCTTTGTGTTCACATTCTGGTGGGAAAAAAAAAACAATGCAAAAGCCGAGCAAGACGGTGTGTGCAGGCAGGACGGGGACAGTCAGTCAGGGAGCAGGAAGCAGCAGTTTGGGAGTGTCATCACAGGGGAGTCAAAACAAGACGCTCCAACCGCCGACGGCTGGGCGGGGGCGCCACAGGAAGTCGCTGTGGTGACGCATCAAAACCAGAAGTCTAAATTGCTGCCTGCCACGCTTGTGTGGTGGAGGTTCAGACTGACAGACTGCAGGTTTGTTGTGGCTGACAGACAGGCGACGCGCTGCTTCCCTCGGCTGCTCTCAGCTAAGTGCAGGGAGGGACTGCGCTTTAGCAGGTGAGCTAGCCGTGCTCCGGGACGTCGGCTGGTGTGTGTGTGACAGACCTGCTGTGGGCCTCGCCCCGCCAACACCCTGCCAACACCCTGCCAACACCCTGCCAGGGACAAGGCACCGGACACTGAGCTCATTCTCCCTGAACCCGAGCTGAAGCCTCTCTCTCTGCTAGCAGCTAACATGAGCAGTCTGACGCATGTGTGAATGAACCATGTCAGCTCTGGACGTGTAAATGCTACGTCTGGTGTTAAACCACTTGTTAAGAAAACTTTGAGAATGGAGAGCATAGACAGTTTCCATTTTCCTTCGCAGAGTGACTGAACTATATTCAAGCCTCTAAAGACAGGGAGAATAGGCCCATTTCCACCACCGGAACTTCGGGGTCATTTTACGGGGCCGTGGCCGTTGTTGCGTGTCTCCACCGCCGGAACCACCCCGAAAGAGAGAGTTCAGGAACCTTTACAGGGGCTAAAAAACGGCTCTGCCTCGGGGTAGGGACTCTGAGCGGCCCCGAAAAACTCCTGGGTTTACTCACAGTGCGATGTGATGTCAACAGAAAGCAGGCGTCCCTAGCAACATGGCCAAGCTAACGCTAACGTGCTAGCTAACGTTAAAAACACACTTTCTAGCCGGCATTTTAGGGGCGCTAACGTTAGCTTTAGCGGATGTTAGCTAACACTAACAACACACTTTTAGCCTGCATTTTAGGGGCGCTAACGTTAGCTTTAGCGGACGTTAGCTAACACTAACAACACACTTTTTAGCCGGCATTTTAGGGGCGCTAACGTTAGCTTTAGCGGACGTTAGCTAACACTAACAACACACTTTTAGCCGGCATTTTTAGGGGCGCTAACGTTAGCTTTAGCGGACGTTAGCTAACGCGAACAACACACTTTTAGCCGGCATTTTTAGGGGCGCTAACGTTAGCTTTAGCGGACAGCTAAACAGGCTTTTTTAACAACACACATTTTGATGCCCCAGTCATGGTCGCTCAGCCGCCCGGTGACTTTACAGGAACCTTCCTCCTGCTCGGCCTCTCAGTGGAGACATGGCAGGTGAGAGGGCCGAGCCAGAGGACGTTCCTGTAGCAGCTCCTGCCCCCCACATACTACCAGGAACATTCTGGTGGAAACGGGCCTCATGTGCCCGCTGACATTAGTCCCTGTCACTGGCAGAGCGTTAGCACGGCTAGGCTAACAACAGGCTAGCCACTGAGACTAGCTACAGGTGAGCATGAAGGCGGGGGTTTGCATGTGTGTGTTCAGTTGTGTATGTGTGTATGTCCATGTGTTTGTGTGTGTTTGTGACTGGAAGACATGAAATCCTGGCTAGTAGCAGATTGGCTAAACCACTGCATAAAGGAACACAATGTGTGTATCTTTGTGTGCGTGTGTGTGTGTGTGTGTGTGTGTATGTACACATGCATGTGTTTTTGCTTTGTAAAAGGACCCATCCATGTGCCTCTGGCTGTTGTCCACCGGCAATCACCCCACACAGGTCACATGACAGGACCTACACAAGCGAGCCAGTGTTTGGGGACAGAGTGGGGGGATGGGGGGGGGTCAGGTTGGGTGGGACCTTCCATCAGAGCAAACTCTGGTATCAGCAACCTCTCTGACCCCCAGTGATGAACTGTAGGCCAGGCAAGGAACAACAGGATGTCCCGTAGAAAACATTTACACAACCACAGAGATGGGCAGCTGCAAAGCTAGATGTTTTCCCAAGGGTCTGCCAATATGGAGCCCACTGATACAACTGATACAATTTTGTTTGATTCCATATTTACTGCAGAACTGATCAATATTACACTGGTTCTCTGGCTGAAGCGCTGAACCAGAAATGACTGTAATGCAGCATTTTGATCTGACTCCACCTAAATATGCATGTTAGATTGATGAAGATCTTGGGATGTCCCGTGGACAGTTTTAGTGGCCTTTCACTAAAAGGATGATCGAATACAATTCTGAGAAATCTGAGTAAATTCACTTGATTTCTTTCAAAAACATGGGACAAAAGGTGACAAGCATGAAATTAGTAAAAAGCTGTACAAAAAAAACAAGAAATTTACAAAAAACACACAAAAGACACATATACAAAAAACTATGAGAAAATGAGCAAAAAAACGTAGAAAAATGGTACAACATTCCTTGAAAATTAGAAAAAGTTTAAAAACAAATTTTAGACAAATGTGATTTATTTCTATATAAAAAAAAAAAAAAAAAAAAGTTTTACTCCTAACATTCTCCCCCCTCAATTCTGAAATGGGGGTCCTGCCCCAGGACTTAGGGGTATCAGGCCAGCAAGGCAAGCATGCAGCATTATTCTGGGCTGTGTTGTTTCCTGTCCTGCACTTCATCCCCCTCTCTCTCATCCCTCCCTCTCATCCCTCTCTCTCTTCTGTCCGGGTTGGTTTCTCAGGACGAGGGGAGGCTAATGGACACATTAGCCGCCAGCTTGTCCCTCTGCGGCGATTAGGTGCCCATGAGGTCATCCCTTCACTTCTGCTCCCATCCACATCAGGGATCTATCATTTCATTACTGCTGTGGGGAGGAGGGAAAAAAGGGGGGTATCTTTCTATCTATCCATCAGTCCATTCATATCTATCCATTTCCCTGCTGGTGCTACTTCTTTTCAGAGTCCAAATCAACCACTGAGGCTGAGTGAGGAAACTTTAGCTCATGAATGACACCCACATTTGGGGACCCCAATTTGATCAAATTCAGTTCCATCCATATCCATGTTGAGATTTCAGTCACTGATGTATTGTACTGGATAAATGTCTCCATTCATATTTAGGAGGATAATAGGAGAGAGAGTTAAACCTGTGAATAGTCACTTTTACATGTTTTCTAACTGGGATCTTCTCTATTGAAAGGACACCTCTGATGGTTTCAGAGAGGCTGAGAGAATTGCCCTGCTGGACTGGGTTGAAGGCTAGCCAGCAGCTACAGCAAGCTTTAAAAGGATAGCTCTGCCATTTTGGAAAAAAATTATTATATATTCATCTCAAGTTCTTGGGTGATTCTAAAGTCCTTATCTCTGATTAGATACTTTTGGTGGGGGGGAAAAGTGTCCCTGGATCTTAATGTTTACCCTGGTCCCTGCCATCGAAACACAGACGGCTCCTCAAAAGCTTCCTATTCCCTGGGGAACGGTCCTGCGGTCGAAATGTGGCCTAACTGACTGGTATGATGCCATTAAGTCCAACTGGTTCAGCCTGCAGAGCACCATACAAACAGGATAACGCCATGTGGGCTCTGTGCTCTGTATCGGGATCGCTCTGTAGTCACAGGAATAGGACACTAAGGCCTTTGCACCTCATTTTTGTTTCCTCACATATTTTGGCAACTGCATTTATTAGAAGACATCCTGGATAAAAGGTCCAGGTATTTCCTAAAATGTGAATAATAAATGTAATTGCATCACAACTGTGTGCTCTCATGTAGTTTGAGCCCAACGGCAATTAACTGAGCCTTTTTTTATTTTCTTCCTGAAGACATTTCAATCTGGTGTACATATGTGTGCGCACTAGCTAGTCTGTATTCACCCGTGGCTTTGCACCAGTGCAGGTGTGTGTGCACGTGTGTGTGTGTGTGTGTATGCGTGTGTGTGTGTTCTCAGCTGTGGGTGTGTGTTTGGACCTGAGATGTATTGATTGCTGCAGGAAGTGGAATCTGATGTTTCACAGAGCTTCCTGAGTTGGATGGCTTCTCCACCGACAGTAAAAGCAGCACCAGACGAGGCGGGGTGGGGGTGGGGGAGGGTGTACAAAAGAAAGAAATAGAGAGACATAACACCTCTCACTCTGTCCTTGGGCCAAGACTAAACACAGCCTCCCGTCTCGGTTTCCCCCCTCAGAACAAACAGCGATCCAGTTCTGCAGAAAATCAAACATGTACAATAAGCTCCGAGCTCTCCCTGTCTCCACGTTTGTCTCTCTCCCCCTCACACTGCACAGAGAGTGACCTCACCAAGGGAACATTCCTGACGCACAACGCTCTGAGGTCCGAGTTCCATGCTGGAGAGAGAACCAAGAGGCAGGAATTCAACTGACATGGGCTTTTTAATGCCAACAATGATATTTACATTGACAGATGATATTTCACACCAATATTCATTACCTTTCAATTTGTCTGTTTTCATGCCAATGTGCGCCTATAGCTGTATTTTTGCCAGGGTGGGGGGAAAAAACCCTCTGAAACAACATTCAGACATTTTGCACTATTAAAACTCTCAATCACAACCCACAGCGATTCAATTCTTTCAGGGTTAGCAGCTCCTTAAGGCGGGAGCAGGACTTGGGCCTTTAAATGAAGAAACCATTTCCAACAACACAATTTAACAATTATATTAATAAATGACACTCAAAGAAATTGTCAGGAGGAAGGAACCTGCATCATATCAACAGCAGACCACACTGACTGGCAGATAGACGACATCTGCTAATCAGCAAATCAATATAGCGTGACTGGAAGCTTTAGCTGCTAAAAGAAATACATGTTTAATATAAAAACATGATGTTCAATGCAAATAGACCATAATTAGATTTCAAAAAATGGCAGCGGTCAACAGTTCAAAACCCTGCAGGACAGCAGCTGCAGGCGCTCGGAGTCCTAGAAATTAGGCCCTAGTAGGAAGATGTGCATTGACTTTGAGATAACACTGGTGGGAAAGTGTGGCTGCTATGCAAACCACGAATGCACACACACACACATACACATGCACACACATACACACACACGTCTGGCTTAATCCTCTGCAGAGCCATGCAGACAACCAGCAGCCATGCCTTGAGAGGGAGGGGGAGGGGGGGGGGCAAGGCGTGGGGGGAGGGAAGGAGGTTTGGGAGCTTCTCCATCACCTCCTGTTTCCTTTCAGGCTCTGGATGGAGCTGTGTGGCCCAGAGGGCAAGGTTTAGCCAGAGCCCTGACCTGTGCACGCCTGTGTGTGTGTGTGTGTGTGTGTGTGTGTGTATGAGAAGATAATTAAACAGGGCAGACAGATGAGCCCAGAGAGAAGGCCAGAGGTCACATGGTCAGCTCCTTCCACACACACACACACACACACACACACACACACACACACACACACACACACACACACTGGAGGAGACGTATATAAATGGCAGCAGGCTTTATATAAACAGATGTCGTCCTGCTCAAGATAGCCTCAGCAGTCTCCTTTTGAAGAGCTGCTGGGAAGCCGGTCTTTGTGCGAGCTGCGGGTCGGAGGCGGCTCCACGCTCCACACATTACCTTGTCGTGCAGATCTACAATTACATTAATTATAAGCCAGGGGCTTCAAGTGCACTATTGTCTCTGTAGGAGAGGGACTGGCGTGTGGATGTGTGTAGCCATGCCGGGCTTTGTGTGTGAGCGGATGTCTGGGAAGCTACATGTGTGTGCACAAATGTGTTTAGATGTGGTTTTAGCCATATGAGGCACCGTGTGCGTGTCTCCACATCTGTGTGTGAGTGTGTGTGTGAGTGTGTGTGCTTCCTTCACAATGACAGATTAATTGAGTAGGAGATGGGGGATGGGCTTCGGATGTGAAATCAATGGGATTCAGCTTTTGAGGAGTTGAAGGTGAGCGAGGCTGATGAATGGAAAGAGGTGGTAGGGCTCGACAATGTATGAATATACTGATATCGTGGTATGAGACGAGATATCATCTGGGGATTTGGTTAGCGAAATATCAAGCTATGGCAAAAGCGTATGAAATGTATAATACCTACAATACGTACTGTGATTCTGAATTTTTTGCAATTTTGAAAATATTGCATTATTGATATTCTGCAATTTTGGACAAAATTAAGCACTTTTTAATTTGACAAAACAATTTTGTTAAAAATTAAATAATTAACTAAATTATATAAGTAAAATAAAGTTAAAATAAAAACCCAACAAAGATAATACAAATACAAATAAAATAATCAGATATCACATACTATCTGAATTTAATATCTGTATATTTTGATGCATCAAATGGATTGTAATTGAACTGAATGGAAATTACATTTAATTTTAATTACATATTACAAAATTGGTCATTTATTTTTATTTAAATTGAGGACAATTTAGATTGAGGGCCAGCATAAAAAAAGCAATGTGCAACTGAATCAAGTTTTTTCTCCCATCCCTAGGAAATATTTTGCAAAAGCACCAAGTCACCCCAATAATATGGTCCTAATATTGATATTAAAGTATTTCTCAAAAATATTGTGCTGTTTGATTGTGTCCATATGGCCCGGCCCAAGCAGGGAATGGGACTTGCTGCTGGTGGCGGTGGCAGTGCTGGCTTCCTTAACCTGAGAAGCAGGCGTCCACGCCAGGAGGAGGGATCCCCTTTCAACACATTGTTTTATTTAGTATCTGCATGGCCAGTTCATTTGCCAGAGTGCGGCTGGGACAGATTAATTGAAGAGATCAGTGACTTGGAGGGGAGGAATGGCCGACCAGCCTGGAGGAAGGATGTTAACCACATTATAAGCCATTGTTTCCAACACTTCATTCCTGAGAAGTAAACTGAGCCTGCAGGGGCCCTACCCCTTTACTCTCTGGACCGTGAGGCCCCAGTGTGCGCGCACACACACACACACACACACACACCTTCCACCTTGACATCCTGCAAACCTGCAGGCGAGGACTGGGCACCGCTCACTGACTTTGTTTCCATTTCTTCTGGAATCTGAATGAAGGCCTCTCGTTTTGCTTACCCAGTCTAAAACCTATTCATAAACGCTTTTACATTTCCTGAACTAAACACCCAGGGTCTGCTCGGCTTCTGGCACACAGGGATTGATGTGCTTTTTGGCTCGTTTGTAGCAAACACAAGAAGAACTGGCTTGTTAAAAAAGAGGAGCAGTTGAATTTCACTACAATTGACTTCACTACAAATGATCCCAGTCAGAGAATATCTAACAATGACTATCGTAATCATTGGTTTCAGTTTCACCAAAACCTCCCCACACGTAGTGCAGACAGTTCTGCAATGCAACACTCTGTTAACCACTAAAATGGTCACACAAATGGGGGCTCCTCACATAAAATATGATCAAATTAGTGTCTATTTGGGGATATGTGATATGAAAGATGGAGAACACCTGGCTTGAGATAGCTTGGCACACCTGGGCCACTTGGTGGAAAGCATAAGAGGGATGTCCTTTGAAGCTGTTAAAGGGGTTTGACCACAAAGATCAGGTATGAATGTGACTGGGTGGGATTTTCCTGGCAGGGTGTGCACTGATACGATCTGAAAACGGCTCTGCTCTCCACTTTTGTTGAGTCTACTCTGACTCATCCCCACGTCTAGCCACTGTTAGTTGTGTTACTGTAAGACCGGGTTAATCTTAAACTTGATTAATCAGACAGGAGGTGGACCTAATTGCCCTATTGATCCAAGCAAGCAGTTGTGCTGAACTTTGACTGGCCATTATAGCCCTGCTTCCGTTGTTTATCACAGCAATGATTTATGAGATTACACTATGAGGCAAGGTGACCTGCAACAATGACCACAAAAACATGAAGGTGGGTTTGGTGTGTGCGGTGCAGTCGCTGTGACACATGGGGAAGGTTTGGGGGATGAGATCATGGCATTTGAATTGAAACCAGTCACTGAAGGACAGACGTCGACTGGTTCCAGTCAGCAACTGCAGCTGTTTAGACAGGGGAATGGGGTTAAACCCAGGTGGGCAGCAACGTTCAGCCCTTTGGTATCTGAGCAAATTCACCCGATTTCTTTCATAAACATGGGCAAAAAAGTTGAAGAGTAATTTAGCAAGAAGTTACCTGAAGATGGGGGAGAAAATGTAAAAAGTTACAAGAAAATGGCCAGATTTTTTTAAAAAGGAAAGGGGAAGAAAAAACATTCGCAAAACAATTACTGGAAAAATTGCGGAAGAATTGTTAAGACAAAAATTGAAAAGAAAACAAAAGAAAGGCTGAGAAGGTGAAATCAAATGTTTCAAAAGGGTTTTACTCACGGTCAAGGAATATCAGTTGGTAGCAAAGTAGCAAAACTGGCATTTCTGTACATGAAATTGCTACAGAGCATTAGTTTGAGAGACTGAGAACACTTAATAAAAAGCAGACACTGTGCTCCATCTCTGCCTCGATCTTTTTGTTTGTCTGCACTGGGCCAGCGGCAGGATTGATGTTTCCAAGAAAGATGAGCAAACAGAGGCAAGGGGGAGGACGGAGGATGGAGGACGGAGGAGGAGGGGGGAGGCAAACAATGAGCACTGGTCCATGACTCAGGCGCTTTTGCGTGGACTGATCACCCGGCGGTGGGGGGCTGGGTTGTCACCTCAATCCGTCCCAGCACCACAGATCCCAGCTGATACCCACCACAAAGGAGATGACAATGGCTAGCCAGGACAGACCCCCCCCCCCCTCCCCTTCCCCTCAAAACAATACCTCCCAAGCTCTTGGGAGCTGCCCTTCCACATGGCTAAGGCTAAGCTAGCGTGACCCCCACCCCCTTCCTCGTGTTCACTGAAAATAAAAAATGTAAAAAAAAAAAAAAAAAAAAAAGGCACAAGAAAGAAGTGTCCCAGGACCTAACCTCCCTCTGCCACAAAATACACCTCCAGCCTTTTCACACTGTTTTCAGGGTCTGCCTCTGGAGCGGGCCAGCCACTCGTTTGTTGTGGGAGCTCCAACTCCCATGTTTTCAAGGAGCTGATGGCACAGTCAGTACACTGGCCATGCAGCCATTATGACAGAGCCTTCTCAAACTCTTGTTTGTGGGGAGGTTTATTTGTTTTTTATTAGTAGTAATAAGTAGCATGTTAGCTGATGCTAGCTAAACCCTCTTGCCACTCTCATTTTTAGCCTCTTAAATAACTGTATGCACAATCTACCAACATGTAACTGTTCAGTCATGTTATTCACACTGACAATGAGGTTTAACACTTGCAAAATGGGCATGAGGCAGTTATTTTTAAAAATGTTAGCTGGGGGGAAGTCCAGTTCAATGGCAGGAGGCTAACAGTTAGCATTTGGAGCATCCAGACAGTATCCAGCACTCAGTAACACTGAGAGGAAGAGAGCACCACTACTGTCCTACAGAACAGCTGGAGGGAAGTGAAATAATTTCATATTTTTCAAAATGGGTGAACTGCCCCTTTAAAAAAAAAAATCCACATTACTTCCTACAGTTCTCACCCCATCCTGTCAACAGAGACTCCACAAAGCTATGGAGTGGAGTTGGCAGCCTCCTCCATAGGAGGAATCGTGCCAGTTCAATCAGAAGTAAGATTAGCCCGGCGTATTATTAGCTTGAAAATCTCAGGTCACTGTGTGGCCCCTCTCCTCCTCTACCTGGCCAGAGGCTGAGACGGCCCTCCTAAACTCAGAGCAGATTACAAGGCCCCTTCAGAGAAAACCAGTGAACCCGGGAATTGTTTTCCCAACAGTCTGAGATGGACGACTGGCTTCTGACATGACACTATGGGACCAGATTTTTGGCCATGCCTGTGAATGCTGGAATACACACTGCCTGTGTAGTGTGTGTGTGTGTGTGTGTGTGTGTGTGTATGTATGTGTGTGTGAGAGAGAGAGAGAGAGAGTGCACGTGCATGTGTGCATTTGCATGTGTTTCTGTCTGCCGGAGTATTCATTATATGTATACTCTGGAGGCACTGAGGGGGTGGGATCTGGATGGTGTGTGTGTGTGTGTGTGTGTGTGTGTGTGTGTGTGTGTTCGTTGTTGGTGGGGTGGGGTGGGGGTGGCATCACTGTGGGAGACAGGCAGATGGGGATGGAAATGAGTAGGCAGTGAGCTCATGCTAATCTCCTCCTACAGCTCCTACAGCTGATCCAGGCACAAAACAAGCACGCACGCACACACACACACACACACACACACAAACACACAACTGCAATCATACACATAGACCAGCCCACGCACAATCACACACCAAATGAAGCAGAGGAGGCCTTAGCTATTCAAATGTTAGGCTAGGTAAACGTGAAAAATGCTTCCTTGAGAATGAAAGCACATTTCAATACATCGTCCCAGCACGGCGCCTGACCATGCTCACATTAATTTCATTATTATAAGGTGCTGCTGAATGTTGATTTATTGGATGCTCGTATGGATGCGTGTGTGTGTGTGTGTGTGTGTGTGTGTGCGCGCAGCCAGCCATCTGCCCCGTGGGAGTCGCTCGGCAGCACACGATTGGCTGACTGCGCTGAAAGAGGGGTGAGGGCGAGATGGGTCACCCCTTTTATTTGGGGAGGGAAAGGTCGTGTGGTGTTGGCTGTTCTTCCAAAACACAAAACACACGGGTGCAGGAGTGGGGGGTGGGCGGTTGAAGGGAGGGGGCGGGGGGGTCTCCACAGCCCGACATATACAAAGAGAGCTCCTGGGCTGACGCAGCACAAAACTCAGCCTCTCCCCACCCCCTCCCCCTCCTCTGCCAGCCACTAAAAACCTCCCAAACCATTTCCATTTCTCTGAAAATAAAGCGTCGTGCTCCGATTCGAACCCACAGCCGCATCCCATCAGCCGGTGTGTTTAATTCACAATGCCGCTCGCCGCCTAAACCTCTGACTGCAGCTGAAATACGGCGCAGTCGGCTCTGACTTAGGTAAAAGAAAACTCATCTGCTTTAATTTGGACTCCATGTTTCTCTTTTTCCAAGAACAATCAGCCCATTCATAGGCAGGGGCTTTAAGGCAAGCTGTTCCAAGGAGATGTGTGTGTGTGAGTGTGTGAGTGTATGTGTGTTAAGGTTCAGCCAATATGGGATTTTTTTTAAGGTTGACATTGATTGATTTGGGTTCAAGGTACTTATTATAGAGATTTGGCGCTAGTGTTCATTTTTTTTTTGCTAAGAAATTACAAGCATTCAGTGTCTGCCGAAGAATTTTTGTTTTGTCAAACGGAAAAGTATCTGAAGCAACAGCAAGACTCCACTGAAACCTAGGACAGCAGTGGTAAGAATAATAGTAGCTGCAGTAATGCCCGGTCTTGGTCTTTATTCCTACTCAATTGCAAAATGCATCTGAGCCTTTCACTGCGCCTCATTTCAAGTCCTCAAAACCCAACAGTGCTGCTGCTTTGAGGAAAATGAATGTGGACGACTTTATTACAGTGATGGAAACTTTGAAGTGTCTTAAAGCAGAAATGGGAAGTATACATTTTGTATGCATTACACCAAACATGCAAAATCACTGGACTGTGGCAGCACAGACCCACATCGTCCCTCGTAAGTTTGTGTGTGAGACAGGCGGTGACGGGGACAGTCCTAAGCTGGGCGTGCACTGTGTATCAGACACGTTGCCACTCAAGCGTCACCGCCATCAGACTGCACCTTCTATGAACACACAACCACACCCCCATGCACAGACGTGGGAAAAGAAACAGGCATCTCAGTTTTTAGCCCTGTGATTCTGCGATAGGAGCCACCGCATCAAAACAAACAGACACCACAGCGAAAGCCACAGGGCGGGTGGGTGGCAGAGGGTGAGGGTGATAATGTAAATACTCATGGATATGACTTGGATGTTTATCGTGCGTGCAATCCGCTCACAAATAGTTGAGAGGGAGTTGGCCATCTGGACGCTATAGGACTCTAGATACGTTCAGCTCGAAACTCAGTTTGACTGTGTAGCTTTTTGTGTTGGCTTGGAGCTTCTGGCGTCGACTGTTGGCAGGCATAAAAATCCAAATTGGATGTGATGTAAGCCCTCTTTCTGAGCTCAACTGATGTATTATTCCATCCCTGGAACGCAAATCATGGGGCAGTAAGGGTGGGAATTAACGGTGATCTCGCAATTCAATTACATCCTGATTCTTTGATTTACCGGGATTCAGTTATCAACTGCAGGTTGTGACACTAGTGTGTTTACAGTCATAAAGGCCAACACTGCAAAAAGTCAAAATCTTACCAAGATTATTTGTCTTATTTCAAGTCAAAAATGTCTTATTCCTAGTCAAAATATCTCATTACACTTAAAATAAGACACGATCACCTCAGAAGTAACTTGTTTTTAGACAACTGTCTCTTGTTTCAAGTGAAAATTTGCTTGTTTCATTGGCAAAATTTGTTTCTTGTTTCTAGCTAATTTTCACTTATTTCAAGTGAATTTTCACTTTTTCCACTGGCAAATTTTGCCAATGAAACAAGCAAAACAAGTTACTTCTGAGGTGATCATGTCTTATTTTAAGTGTAATGAGATATTTTGACTAGAAATAAGACATTTTTGACTTGAAATAAGACAAATAATCTTGGTAAGATTTTGCGTTTTTGCAGTGAAAAATGTAAAAGCACTAGCCATAATTTGTTGACTCCCCCTGCACCCCTACAGGGCAAGCTAGAGGAGGCCAGAGGTTAGTGACCAGAACTTGGGGATGTGTAGTTAAGGCAGTAGTTAAGCTAACAGTGCCATGTGTGTCGATGAATATTTCAAAGCCCCTCTCATTAAATAAACACGGAGCACCTTGCCACCTACGGTAATCTACCATCTATTATGAATGGCCGCAAAAAAATTGACACATTGTCGTTCACAAGCCAGCGGTCAGCCAGTCATCGGATTGCACCATCTGACCACGAAAGAGTTCCCTTCCACGCAACACCTGAAGGAGGTCATCGGGTTCTTTCATGCAATCTGACAACAATCCCTGTGACACACACTTGAGCTTCCTCTGAGATAGCAGAATGGCCGCTGCAGGCTAAGTGCTCTTGTTAGTTTCACGCTTTATAAGAGGATTATGAATATTCTGACGGGAACTTCACCGGGCAGGAGGAAACAGAGGGGCTTATTGCCGTGCGTGATCTCAGACCATGGAGCGCACGTCCTCCCGGCTTTGCGTGCAGGTTCTCGCACCACTTTCCCAGACAGCTTGCATGCCTGGTTGCTTATTACAGCAGCGGCATGGACTACCTCTTGGGAACCTTTCCTTTCTTTTTCTTTGAATGGACCAGTTGTGTAGCAGGGTTGGGGGTTGGAAGCCCCACACCACCTTATTTGTCTCTCCTCCTCCACAGAGAGACAGGAGTGTGGCCGGCCGGTTTGAGGCAGGTATATTAATGCACTGCTCAGGCTGCTCCGCCTGGGCTCTTCATAAAGCACACAGCCAGTCGCTCCTTCCATTTGTCACATGAAGACGCTGCTGACGGATGGGGAAGCCAGCAGACCCGGGGCGGTGGAGGAGGGGAGGCGCAGCAGAGGAGTGGGGGAGGTGGGAGCAGACAATGGCTGGCTACGAGGGCTTGAACTTCTCCTTTTTTTGTTTCATCACTCATTCTCTTCATTTCAATGGGATTTCTGCTATTCGTCAAACAGCCGTGATGCTTGGATTTTTGGGGGGGCTGAACTCCCAGGACACGTGGGGTTGAAAAGAATGATTCGTCTTGGCCGGGGTTCAACGCCACTCAGGGGAAACGAAAGACGAGAGGATTCTATCAACAAAATATTGGCAAAGCAGAGGAAAAAATGCTTTGTGCACATGTAGTGTCTCTGTCCACTCAGGTGCCACTGAAACTGTACGGCAGTTAAGCATTGGGCAAAATGTCAATATGCACCACTACCCTTTACCTAGATAAAGGCTGCTGCAGCAGAAATGTGTTGGTTTTTAATATTTATGTTTTCTCCTCCAAGAGTAGCAGAAATTGTTCATGATTTTGGTTCTGTCACATATCTCCAGGAGGTACTGCCAGACTTGTCATTTATAAAATACAATAAACATGAGGATGTTTTTAACAATGGAAAGGACAATGGATATGAGGGATCAAAGAGAAAATCAACAAGCCAGTTGAGAGGGACAAATCTAATATTGCGTTCATGCCATCTCGGAGAACGGAAGTCTGAATCCAAAACTCATCCTGACGACTCGAGAGAGAGGTCTTACATTCGTTTTACAGGCTAACACCAAATGCCAAAGCTAAAGCGGCCGCGATGATGTTTCCGATGATTCCACGATGAATTCCACGATTGTCAAAATCGATTGTGTTGACGGCATTAAGTGGCAAATGGGAGAAATCACTGAAACATCACTGGATCGTGAAAACACCGGCTTGTACAGGAATTAGTGTTGGAAAAGTTAGGGAGGAACATTTTGAAAGATTCAAAACAGCTGCCACTTAGCCATGGTCTGGCCTTTTTAGTGTTAATAAAATTAAGCCTACACACACACACACACACACACACACACACACACACACACTGTACTGCTTTCTAGATGCTTTTGTTCCCTGTGCACAATCAAGCAGGCTGTGGGAAAGCCCCTTTGTGAGACTAACTTTAAAAGGCTTCAAATTAACCAGCTGTTGGCAGGGGAGATATGAAAGGAGCAGTGCATTAAATTCATTCTGCGCTGCCGCCTTAATCAAACTCTTCTGAAGATCCTTCCAGACACCTCAACCAGCCATGTCACCTGTGACGCCCTGTTATTCCCCCTCATCATGGGTTTCAGAAGGCTTTCCTGTGCACTGCTGTTTGCAGCAGAATGGCGGAGATGCACGTGTTAACAGCACATCTGAAACATCACATGGACTTTTCATCTCGCAGCGCAATTGTTCCTCAAAGTTTTCAAGAGAAGAGCCTCGAGCAAATTTAAAACCAAGCACTAGCTGTGCTACACCCACTGTTTTTCCAGAAGGGGACAAAAGAACAAAATAAATGTAGTTTTTTTTTCAACTGGTCTGGTGCAGAAGAGAAAGAGCAGAGGCAGACAAACTACAGAGCTCTCACAAAGCGGCGGCATATGTGGAAAATAATTAGTGCAACTCTCTCGGCACACAAACTTGACTACTAATTAAACACCCTCTTCTTAATTGACTTTCATTTGCATACCATTCAATGCCTCTTTTTATCAGCATTCAATTTGGGCCTTTGTGACAACCCGAAATATAACAGAATTATACTGCATCGAGATTCCAAGCAATAAAAAGTGAAACGCCGTGTTCGGTGTTCATTTGTCACTCGGCTGTAACGGAGCTTGAGAGGCGATGGAGTTTTCAATCACACTTGACATAAAGACACTTGAATGTCAATATAGCATTGATCTTTGTGACCCTCCGTCATAGCCGACAGCGTGGATAGACTGGCCTCCATGAAAGGCTCTGGCTGGCACGTTGGCCGAGACGGAGCAAGGCACGCAGCAGAACTCATTAAACAAGCCTAATTGAATTGGCGGCTTCCTCCTTCTCAGAGCACAGAGCGGCGGAGAAAATTATAATTCGGGCTTGTACACAAACATGACCGGAGATAAGATCACTCCATGAGAACAGAAAACACAACATTTAAAGGGATGGATCACACATCTTAAAAATTTGATATTTCACCCCTCCCCCCCAGTTGTCATGTAGGACAGTGGTGCTCTCTTCCTCTCATTGTTACTGAGTGCTGGATACTGGCTGGATGCTCCACATGCTAACTGTTAGCCTCCTGCCACTGAGCTGGACTTCCCCCAGCTAACACTCTTTAAGTTTAACACCACTTTACAAGTATAACTTTCCAAACTATAACACACACACACCTGCCAAGTGTACCAGGACAATAGTCTTGGTACTGTTTCAAAGTGTTTTTTCCGCTTAACAACATCCAGAAAGCTCCGGTAACTTTGGCACTTCCTGTACCGTCCATGCCAGAGGAGCAGAGACCAATGGAGACGGCTGGAATTAGATACTGTTTCTTTAATTCACCGGAGTTGCTACCTAGTAGCTTCATGCACGTAGCTATGGCTAGCTACATCGTGCCTAGCTTGTTTCACATATTTTTCAGGCACCTGCCAGCGACTGTAGCTGAGTACCTGCACAGAGAGCCCAGACCACGCAAGATATAGGCCTATGGTTGATATGTTTTCTTATGCCTTAAAATATAAAAATTATGCTACACATCATCAAACTCAAACTTTCTTTATTCCATGGTTTGAATGGATTAAGGCGGTTATGGTTAAGAATGTTAGCCGTCTATTTCAATGGCAGGAGGCTAACAGTTCATGTAACTGTTCAATCGTGTTATTCACACTGACAATTAGGTTTAACACTTGCAAAATGGGCATGAGGCAGTTATTTTTAAAAATGTTAGCTGGGGGGAAGTCCAGTTCAATGGAAGGAGGCTAACAGTTAGCATTTGGAGCATCCAGCCAGTATCCAGCACTCAGTAACAATGAAAGGAAGAGAGCACAACTACTGTCCTACACAACAGCTGGAGGGAGAGTGAAATAATATCACATTTTCAAAATGGGTGAACTGCCCCTTTAACTGGGTCTCTCCTAAAAGCCACGTGAGAACAACAACGCTCAGCTCCATAGCGGACAACTGCAACTGTCACATTTTTCTGAAGAACGGGGGAAAGAAAATGGAAATATTCTCTCGGTGGCCATTGATATGCATAGTTACCAGCTGTTGTCCTGTCCACCGTGTGGACATGGCTGGCTGTCAGCAGGCTTAGCCAACACTGTGCCTTGCATATGAAACAGGACATAGGCCTACATCCCCTTAGGGAGTTCACTTCCTCTGAGCCCCCACCACCCCACCTCCCTCCTCAAACAAGTGGCCCCTTCAGCTGGAGGCCAGATATCCCAGGCTGCAATGGGGGCTTTTGGAGGTAGGGAGTGGGGGTTGTGGAAGTAAAAGGGGAAGTTTCAGCTCCAGCACATTGAGAGATGGGAGCGACACGTCTGAGCTGCAGCACTTGGGAACCAAACATCCACCCCCTGAACCAAACAGACGGTTTCACTTGCCTGGAGGGTTTATCTCCCTTTGCACTTTTCCCACCATTTCAAAAGTTTAATGGCTCTGCCTTCGTTCCAGCTATTTTTAAGCTCGACCGCAGGATTAAGTATGGAAACAGTTAACAGGAAGGCTGGGTCACAGCACAGCAGTAACACAGCAGCATATGTGCTACATAGCATAAACTCAAAATGGCCTCTACCCCTGTGTTGCAGCCGCTCATCACTCCAGCATAAAAAGTTAAATACTGGTGGAGGAAAACAACTTGACTTTCCTGTCCTGAGATGTGGAGTGAGGAGAGGCGGGCAGAGCGGTCATTTCCTTTTCAGTGGCATGCAGGTGTGGAGACATGTTTCATTCCAGCCCATTCAGGAGTGCCTTCATCTAATAGTTGTGTTATATGTCAAGTCCTCGCCTCTCAAGAAGTGCTAGGCCTTGATTTGAAATCAAGAACCAGAATATCTGAAAAGATGTCATAGGTGGTTTGAATATATGGAGAACAAAAAAAAAAAAAAGAAGAAGATCGACCCCCTGAAGAAACTCTGATCCCCTGACAGAACTCTGAAGAGAATGAATGGTATATATGTGTATATGCATATAAGTATGTATGTGTAGACCGATATGTTTTGTATGCATACACGTATTTGTTTATTCTATGTTATTTTTTTTTCCTATTTTACTGTATTTGCTTTTTCTTTTTTTCAGTTTCCTTTTATCGCTTTCTTTTGCTTATTTTTGATCTACCTTTTTTTCTTTTTTTTCCTGTTGTTTCTCACCACAAAATACGTAAACTTTGTGGGACCGCACTAGTGTCTAAAAAAAAAAAAAAAAAACATGTGAAATGTTTTGTACATGTGTAATGTTGTAATGGAATATGAAACAACTGCAATAAAAAAAAAAAAAAATATATATATATATATATATATAAAAAAAAAGAAGTGCTAGGCCTGTAACCCCACACTAACTAACCTTTTGCTGCCTGTCTGACTCTATTTGACAGCAAAAAAAAACAAACAAAAAAAACCTTAATTGTGTTAAATTCCCTGACTTTGTCAATAACAGACGCTTAAACCTCTTTCCAAAACAGAAAGAGTTGCTGAGCACATGATTTGAGATTTAGAAGGATATTTGCCAGTTGGAAAAGGTAAAAAAAAAAAAAAAAAAAAATTGTTGTCGACATGCTGGTTTGAAATCAAGCGTGAGTCAAGCTTGGCTGAACCGCAGAACTCTCTTCCCCCCATTCTCTTTCTCATATCTCCATCTAACAGACGGTCTGCACAAATCACATCATCTGGAGGGTGAAATAAAAAGTTAGCAATATACTGAATCTGTAGCCACAATCCTTATCTAAACATCCTGATTCGGAAAACCACTGATTATGCGTGCCACCCACATGTATACCAGCCAGAAACCAGAGGACTTGCAGCCAACGCTCGCGTGGCCAACTTCAAGAAGGACTCCACACCCAGCACATAAACTTTGAACCGATTCAATAGTTCACGGCATTCACTCATTGCTGTTTACACACACACACGCTAAGCCTCTGCTCCTCGCTAAGATTAGGACGGAGAATGCACTTTTACTGCAAATTCCAAAGCTTCTTTTGCAAATGCTTGCATGCTGAACGGGCAAAAAAAAAAAAAAAAAAAAAAAGGAAAAAAAAAAAAACAGCTCTTGCTCAACTGGTCTATGATTCCTATATCTGCCTTTGTGTGTGTTTCCCAGAAGGAACCTCTCAACAGTGTGTCTCTGAAGACAGGAAATGCAGTAATATCACTTCCTGTGTCTGTCTGCCTTGCATGACTGCTTCATCTCACATTTGTGTAACACCTGCATTAATATTCACAAAGCTGCCCGGCTCCCTCGCCGACAACACACAGATGACACTTTCTCGTGTGTTGAAAGGTAGAGCCGGCACAACGCTGTCTAGCACTTTGCCTTACATCCTCCAAGAACATTTTCAAAGAACTACCTCGGCTCTGCTGAAATGTGCTGACAAAGGCGAGCTCTGTTGCCTTAAGTTTAGCAATATTTCTCATAATTCCAGCCCTGGCAAATATTCCCCTCATTAGCGTAACTTAAACTGGGCTGCTCAAGAAAAAAAGGGACGCCGAACCCAAAAAGCGGAGAAAACACTCCAGCGAGCCTTCGCCTTAACAATCGGTAACACTTGGGCGCCTCGTCAGCACTTATAAAAAGAGAAGGGAGCTTTAAGAGTGGGGGTCCTTGAGGTGCACCCACTCAAGTCTGAATGAAAGTCCGTGCCAAGAGTGGGTATTCATGGTGCATGGCAGGACTTTGGCACTCATCAAGAACCCCCACCCCTTTCATTTTAAAGCAAATTCCTCTGAATGTGAAAGGAGCCACAAAAGGAGCCTTGGGAGGAATTGGGAGGAAACTGCTTGTAAGTACTTCTGCATTTTGTTTGGTGTGACCCGCTAATATCCCGCTCTACTTTTATGCCCCTTTTTCCACCAAGACGTTCTAAGGCCAAAGTTTCTGGGTCTTGCTCTTGGACGAGAGTCTAAAGGACAACGTGAGGACCCTAAGGTCTTGAGTGTTTGTGCTTCCACGGCGTCCATTCAGCATGCAACTGACAACATCTGAACAGTAAACATGGAAGAAGCTGAAGCCATTGTTAGGTTCTTCATTATGTACTGCTGTGCCACTGCGATGTTGCGTTTGGTTTTGGAGCATCGACGTGCAGAGATTTTGATCTTCTAATAATGTGGGTTTGGGGATCACTTGCTTTGTTTAAAAATGGCGGGGATGATACTTAAGTGCTGCCTGTTTAATCAGGAATGTTCAGTGCTGGGACACCACACCAACGGCCCCCGGGAACTGCAGAATCGGTTTCAGGGTCAGGATCTCAACCCCCAGAAACAGAGTAAGAGTTCCTGGTTCCTCAGAAGGGTTGCTATGTCCTGGGACCGTTCCTGCATTGGAAAAGGGGTATTACACCGATATGGGGTAGAAAGTAGGTGTATGCGTCAGAGGTGGATGCTGGGGGGGGATGGGGCCAATGTTTGCTGAATGCCCCCCTTTGTTGGGATCATATTATGTTTCCACCACAATACCTCTAAACCCTGCTTCATCAACTCCATTCATGTGTAACAGTTCATGCAAATGGCCGCGATGGCCTTTTTTTTTTTTTTTTTGTTAGGAGGTGTGTGTGTGTGTGAGGGTTTGGGGGCTCTTTTATCAGCCTCCCACCCACCTACCCTCTCTTAAAACTCCTGCCTGCCTACCAAAGCACAGATTATAATCCCCTCAGAATGCTGGTTTGCTGTAAGCACTGTCCCATTTTATGCCAAAAAGCAAAACTGCAGGGGGAAAAGCATGGGAGACAAGACATTGAGCAAACTGCATCAACTTTTTCATTTAGTTGGAAATCTCATAGGTTGGGATGGCAAAACCACAGGAAACAAACAGGGCTGCAATTAAATACACATCCTCTATGGATGTTCTCATTCTGACTTGTTAGCACTTTCTGAGGTGGAAAAAAATGGGAGTTGCAGGATGTGGAATGAAATACAACCAGAGAAATTAGTGAAAACCTTCCCTGCTGGATAGCTGCTATGACTGGATCCACTGGCAGCCACACACACATGCAGGCAGACAAACATTAGATGTGTCTGTGCTGCAATCCAGCGGGCTTTGCAGCACAGACACACACAACAAATTGGCAGATCTTGCTGTAATAATAATAATAATAATAATAATAATAATAATAATAATAAAACACTGCAGACAGAGTGCCCCCTCCTCAAACATCCCATGGGAGTCCAGAAGTGTGGATTGAGAGCGTCTAGTCAACTGACAGTGTGTGTGTGGTTGATGCTGACGGCGTATGTGCATGTGTATGAGGTGACCCCCACTGTCTGCCTTCCCTCTTTCCCAAACGATTCAATTATTTTCTGTTTACACCTGAATTACATGGTGAGTTTATACAATCTCAACTGTTGTTTAAACATTTCCTATTGGACCATTTGTTGGTAAATGAGATTGTATTTACAGTAGATGCCAATAAAACTGAGCCTAAGAGGTGTTTCACAGGCAAATAATGGTTTTATTGCCACCAGAGGCGTTTTGTTGTCACTTCTGGATGGGCCCTAATTAGTAACAATATGGTAATAATGACCAAATACTGAGTGATTCTCCTACAGCAGGGGTTTACAGACCCCCAAATAGACCAACAGTAGCTCATGGACCCCCATTTGATAAAACCAGGTACCCATATGGGTGGATTTTAGTTGCTGACCCTTGATACTATGATTTCAACAGTCATTCTTCTAACTGGGATAATCCTTACTGAAATACAGCTAAATTAAACAATTCCTCATTTTGCTGGAGACCGCCTGGAACATCCTCAAGGACCCCTGGGATTCCCTGGATTACACTTCAGGACCGATGAAGTGAAACCTATGATTAAAACCATCATTCTTATATATCCTGTAACTGGAATAAATTCTAGAGAACAGTAATGAAATTCAGTATTCCTCATTGTCCCGGGAGAGTGCCCTCCTCAAGGGCCTCTTGAACCCCTCTTTGAAAACCACTGCTAAATCTCTCATATACTACTACTCTACTACTACCACTACTACTACAACTACTACTACTACTACCACCTGGCTAAATGGATCAAGCGATAACACCGCTGTGTATCAGTGCATTTCAGCAGACTCAGATAAAAGCTGCATTCTCAAGGCAACTTCAAAACAAAGTTGTGCTCAAACTTTGGAAGGAGACGAGGAGATAGGAGAGGAGCAGACATGAGCTGCTGCAGCCTGGACTGCGTTATAAGACAAGAAATACACTAAAAAAAATGTGACTGCAATTTGTTTGACGTAACAAATAAAGATGCAGTAAAGTAATAAATAAAGTTTAAAATAATAACAATAATAATAATACAACTCAAATCAACAAAAAAATGAGCTGCATGGTATGGGTTACATGCACACTGTAGGAGAGGTTAAACCATGAGGCGACCAGCTCACCTTGGACGATGCTTTCCTCTTGTACTTGTTGGCGAAGTCAAATTTCTCCTTGATCTCGTCCAGGAGCTGCTCCAGGCGGGCCTTCTCCTCTTTCCCCGTGTAATCCTGCCCCAGGAGGATGTATGCCCTCCAGTTGGCCGAGTCGAAGCCCCAGTGGCAAGTCCTGTTCTCCAGCGACTTGTGACTGTGCACCACGAACTTGTGCGTCGGGTACATGAGTCTGCAGTCCATGCACTGGATGCACGCTGCGTTGGGGCTGGTGTACAGTTCCGGCACGAAGAGCCCCTTGCACTTGCCGAAGCACTCGTGGTAGACTTTGAAGCTCCTCTCGGTGAGCTCCAGCTCCAGGGTGGCTCCGCTCAGCTCTTTCTTGCAGCGCGGCGGATAGGCGCCTCCGTAGATGAGGGCGTTGCAGAGCCGCTCCGCGTCCGTCTTGGTGATGAGGCCGCAGGACGGCGCCGAGAAGGGCAGGATCCCCATGACTTTGAGGATCTCCAGCTGGTCGGCCGTGCACCGGGAGCAGTAGATGTGCAGCTCGTCGCACACCGAGTTGATCTGCTGCAGGGAGAAGTCCCGCAGCACGGTGTTGAGGATCTGCGGCAAACACAGCCGCTTCTCCCCGCCGACCACGAAACACGAGATGGTCTCGCTCTCCAGCACCGTCTCGCACCTCTCGGTGGAGCGGTCAGACGGGATGAACAGCGGGCCCGGCATCACCGGGGGCGGCAGATGCTGCAGCACCGGCTCGGGCTCCTTCCCGTCCTTCTTGAAGAGGAGGTCATGTTGCCACCGGGCAGAGAAAGCCGCCGGTCCGCCCAGAGAGCTCATAGAGCTGAGATGAAACTGCTTCAGAGTTTGTTGCAGTCCCGGATGAGGCTGGAAGCTCTGCCGACTTACAGTCTCCATGTTTTTCCTGCAACTTTGGAAGCGAAAATCCCCCTCGTCGTCGGCCGAGTATCAGCGGTATCTATCCGTTCCTGGTAAATCCAAGGTGTCCCAGAATTAGCCGATATTGCGAAGCGCTTCATGAAACATCCAGTAAAACGTCCCAGACTGCGACTTTACTGTTTATTCCACTGACTACTGGGTGAACACCGGCCGGTCGCTCCCTGCAGCACACTGCCGACTGTCCATGTTCCAAAAAAAAAAAAAAAAAGAAAAAGAAAAGAAGAAGAATTGGGGGTCTCCAAAACTCCAAAAAACGAAAAGTTGGGTCTGCAAGCTCCTGGGAAAAGTAGCCGAAAATCAAAGCGGGGCCTTTAAGTCAGTTTAATTCAATAAAACTCCTCATTTGAGGCTCTTTTCGCTGTCGAGGACTGCTGCAATCCACTCCGTCTGCCCCCGCAGTTCACTCTGGCGGTATGGAGATGAGAAGTCTGAGAGCCAGCCTGCTCTCTCTCTCTCTGTCTCGCTCTGTGTCTCTCTCCCATACACACACTCTCTAGGTCTCTCTCTCAGTCTCTCTCTCTCTCAACCCCCTTCTCTGTGTGTGTGCCTCTCTCGCACACATACACACATTCAACCCACCTCCCCCTCCCTCTCTCTCTCTCTCTCTCTCTCTCTCTCTCTCTCTCAGGGTTTGTGTGTCTGGCTCAGTCATTGAATCCCAGCCAGGAATGTGAGTGACTCTGCAGGCAGGCTGGGCTCTTCCAGGAACAAGCCGTCACCCTCCCACTGCCCTGCAGAGAAGAAAAAAGAAGAGAGAAGGAGGAGAAGACGCATGCTGCGTTCATGTCACATGGGAAAAAAATGGTAGATACAGGCTACCTACTACAAAAAAAAAAAAAAAAAAAAAACGCCCAACTTTCAGACAGTACAGAATTGGTGTTGGACTACAGCTCTGGGTTTCTTTGACTAATTCTGCATTTAAACCTTATGGGAAAAAATGAGCTCAAACACTGCACCTCTATTTTTTTTTTTTTTTTTTTTAAGTGGAAATCACAAAATAGCTTATGTGATGAAAGTTATTGCTTTTTTTCGACCTTATTTGAAATTATCTGAACCTCACTACAGTATTTTTGGTGCTTTTTACACCAAAATTCTTAAAGAAGAGAAACTAGAGTCCATTTCTAAAGATTCAAATTCCCAAATAGGTGAAATTTGTACTAGGTGAACAGTATGCCCTAGTAGGGTGCTCATATTTACCATTTTTCCCATGGGACCTGAATCTAGCAAAAAGTAGAGGGTTTATATGAATCATTTGGTTCAGGGCTGTGAGAAAAAAAAAAAACCCAAAGAGGATGGGTGGAGTTGTGCGAGACAAGTCAAATTTAGCTTTGGAGGGTGAAATGCAAATTGAACAACTGGCTGTGGTTTATTTATTTTCCCCTTCTGGTTGACTACGCTGAAAATTGTCAAGTAATGGTAAATAAATATGTCTTCAAACCTGAGAAACATTAATCTTACCAGTGTAAATGCCTTCAGAATGATTACAACATAACAGTGATTGTGGATTTTTAACAGGTCAGCTGTTAAGACTGTTAGATCTAACCACAGCTGTAATGACAAATATAGAAATCCAGGTCAAGATCAACACAAATCCACTACATTTTTAGAAAAGTGTTAATTTGTGTATTTGTAGTTTTAAATATTAGCCTTATAAGGCTTTACACTGCTCACTATGATGTACACTGCAAATTTAAGTCATATAGAATTATATTGATCTAAAAAGGTGAATAACTTCTATTCCACAAATAGCAAAGGTAAGTAAAAAAAAAAAAAAAAAAAAAAGATTTTCTTTCTCCTTTTAAAGTATGTAAAAGACATTCATTCCAGGCTCTATAAAATCTGGACGTTGAGGTTCAGGCATTATTTGGGCTTGCCTTGAACCATTACATACTAACCACTAGCTACTAATATTTCTCTGGCTTTACAAATGCCAACTTGATATGAAATCATGTACTTGAAAAATGGTAATCTGTGCTCCAAGAAAAGCATCTTTATAAAGCTTTAAATTAACTGGTTATTAGTGGCGGATTAATAAAATAATGCATCATTTTCCTTGTTTCCTCCATGAAGTTTATTTGTACAGAGTGACAACATGGGCTTGCTTTTCTGGAACAAATGAACTTATCCTGACACTTGATCTCAACGTCAGCAGCAGCCAAATGTAAAACGCAGGAGTGTTCAGAGAAGTTGGGAAAATCACAACCTACCTAGAGCATAAAGACTTTTACAGATTGGCCGCTCTAAATCCTCAGTCAGAGAGTGCAATACCAGAAGGATGTAGAAGGTGAGGCAGCATGTCAGTGGACAGTAACCATAACCTGCAGGTCAATGGAAAGGCAGAAGCGGATAAAAGAGCTCAGCTCTCCATGCCATCCTGCTATGTGGCCAGTCACAGAGGTGAGAGGTCATGTGGCCGGAGTGCGTGAAGAACAAGTGCAGAGGAGGCAGTTGTTTACTGTTCCTGTGGCGTCCCCTAGCCAAACACTGATGCAACTGCAGGACAATGACAGGGGGCAAGACCCTGCATTTACAGGACCCACAGGGGGGAATGTGAGATTGAATAAATACACACCAATCAGTCATTCAGACTAGATTTATTTAGCACATTGCAGTGTGCTTTACATTTAATGGAACTAGAGCACTGAAGTGGGAGAGATAAAAGACAATAAAACACAAGCAGTATTCAATATATTTCAAAACCGTACCTATCTGATTTGTTGTTCTGCAGCACAGGAACAGCCTTCTAGATTAAAATGACTCATCAGTTTGTTTGATAGCTAACAGGAATGGACCCCTTACTAGCTTATACTTTAAAATACAATAAAATTAAAATCATAATAATAATAATAAAAATAGAATACAATTCAGCTCTAGATTTAACTAGAGACAAGAGATCAAATTATATTTAAAATTAAATGGAAAAAGCTAAGCTGACTTTAAAAATAATAATAATAATAATAATAAAATTTGATGAATTTAAATAAGGAACTAAATAATAAAATCCAGCAGACATGCTGAGCTGAACTGAAATGGTGCAGATTTCATTTGAAGCGATCAACAGACCGACGTCCATGTCATTTGTATCAAAGCACTGTTGTTGATTTAAGGTCCTTGTTAAAACTTTAGTTCAAGCAGTATAAGTTACTGATACCAGTATGTAGGCTATATTTTGAAGCAGCTGGTTGCTGATAGTTTATGCTGATATCCAACATCTGTGAGCATTTTCACATCAAAAAATATCACATACTCTGTTCACCCCAGAATTGCATTGCAGTCAGAGTGAAAACCCTCTGAGACAGCGTTCAGACAGTGAGACACCTACACTCTCCGATTAAAGCCAGACCACGCATTCAGTGGTATGTAAAACATTACAATCTGAATGAATAATGTAAGGAGAACAATATTAAGCAGTTAAAGCAAAAATGAACTTTGGTAGAGTCTTGGCAGACAATGTCAATATGAAAAACAAAGAGTCTCGGTACCCGTTTCTTGAGGAAATCACATGGCTCATTTTTGTTATTGTTGTTATTTTTCCTATTTGAATTGGAAAGTAGATTCGGCAGATAGCATGTGCAGGAAACTTACGCATACTAACTTAGTGCTAGTTATTTTTGCAAATAATTGTAATCACATGGGGAAAGATAGGCCCTGGGACTTTTTATCATGGCATAATCTACTTTTGCATTTGCATTCAATCATGTGCCTAAAGTGTTGTTTTGGGTGCTGTTTTGCTGTGGAAGTGAATGGAGAGCTAGAACTCTAGTGCGGTGAATTATCAGCCCAGGGGAGCATGGAACAAGTAATAAGGACATTCACCACCATTTGGAATCATATCACGTCTAGGGAACAATACAACTCAGCACTCCACCAAAGTAAAATTTTGCTTTCAATGAAAAAATAACATGTGCCAGGGAAATCAAATTTCAGCAATTATTGTTTTCATATAGCTTTGGTCCAGCATGAACCTCCATCATATCAGTAGTGGGCAAGACTGGTATTATGGAGACGGATCTCTCAATAACCAGTGTTCCAATCTTTGTTGTCATCACCAGTATTTGTCATTTTAAACGTGACCATTTTCATTTCCAGCCAAAAATCTGTTTCATCTGTTTCTGCCTTTCCACTGACATTTTCTAAATGATTGAATTAGTTTGTGAAAACATTTAAAGCATTTTTTAGGTCCACTTGTTGTTAACATCCAAGTACTCTAACCTAAGCAGCCAGACTGGAGCTAGCCGCTTAGTTTAGTATTATGCTGGGCTTAATTATGTTCTCTCTATTTTTGTGGCTTTGTTTGTTTTTGTTTTTGTTTTTGTTTTTTGTGTGTGCAACTTTAACACCTCCACTATACTTGGGTTCTGCTCTCCAAGCTGTCAGTTCCAACCTCTCACAAGAAAGCTGAAGAGAGCCATTCCGCAGAATTTGAATGCACCTGCAAAAAGTAGCTCCTTTCAAGTGTGTAAATTTGGATGGATTTACAGTTATTTAGAGCAAATGCTGGTCAAGTATGTCGTCACAAGATGGAATTAACAATGCATAGCAACTTTCATGTTTCCTGGAGCTTTTTCCACCATTTTTTAAAAAACAGAGATGGTCGGGGATTGGTGTAAACCAGTGCAGTGCCTGTGAAAATGGGTCCTAAGCTACACACCTGCCAAGTCTGAAGCTGATCGGACGTACGGTCATGGAGATAATCAAGCCACAGACAGAGTTCTCCAATTTAGATGGATAAACTTTGACTTCCACTACTAAAGCATACTGTACAAGCTACACACTGTTGCAACCACTATAATGTACAAATACAATCCTGACTGTTATAAAAAAGTCAAAAAAAAAAAAAACATATCTATATCTATATATAATAAGTAAATATTGCCCTTCTGATGATTTGATCTGTGTCAAATGGGAATCATTATTGCAACATTTTTTCATTACTATGCTAGCATAATCACTAAAGATCTAAAGACGCTAATAAACACACGCCTAAACATCCAGCATTCCAGACCTTTGCTGTCAGCCCCTCCTAGCGTAAGATAGCATGCTGCTCACTAATGCTCCGCTTTCATTTTGTCTCGCTGGAAATCGGAAAAATCCGCACTTGGTCATGAACGTACAGTGACAGCTTTCATTGCATTAGCTTTTTCTTTGCTTACTTCTAGTAGCTAGTCGCAGAGCTACTTTGTGGAAAAATTCTGCAAATATCCAGATGACTGTACAGTTTTTGATTCATCCAAGCAACCTTGGCATTGCTCAGAAACATATTTATTTTCTTTAAATGGACTACAAACAGGACTACAGATCTTAAAATGGTGAAAAAGTCCAGAGTTCAGATCTATCCTGGGCGCATGGTAGATGTGCATGATGGGTGTCTGAAGCCCAGTATGCCAGCATATGTTCTCATGGATTTTTCTACAAGTGAAGGTGTACTCACGTTCCTGTGCTATTTCAGTCTAGCCTATAAGATGTGCACAGCACAAACACAGCCATGGCAGTGGCATAAAGAGGTCATGATTGTTGGCGTGTCGGAGCTGTGTCCTGCTCAGCTGGCAGATAAGTGACCTTTCTGAAGGGGACCAGAGCCTCCGCTGGGCTTTATCAGTCTGGCATGAGGCCATACCACCAGCCAGCTCTGAGCTCTGCCAGCCACAGGCTTGATGTTGGCCTGAGGTACTACACTAGCATACTGTATCATCGTGTGTGTGTGTGTGTGTGTGTGTGTGTGTGTGTATGTGTGTATGAGTGTGTGTACAGAGTGGTAATGGATACGAGTCAGATGCAAAGCGGTGTGTTTCCTTGAGGTTTCTCATTCTATCAAGGCAAAGGCTGCTAGACAATCGGGAAGGAATGCCAAGTCTTTCTCCCTCTCCCTCTCTCTCTTTTCTCTTTTTTCTTCTACCCTTTTCCCTTCAATGATTCATACTGTTGCCAGGGTGCAGCACTTGTTTTCTCCCTCTCTCTTCTCTTCCACGTGCTCTGTTCTCATCATTTGCCTGCATTCTTTTCATTTGTTTCCCTTCCATCTTCCATCTTTTTCACCCTTTGGCGTGCAAACACACACACACACACACACACACACACACACACACACACACACACACACACACACACACACATTTGATTCTCTCCTCTCGTCCATTGATCTCTTTGAATAAACTACATTTTGTGCTTCTTAAAGCTAAAATCCGTAGCTTTTCACCCACTGTTGCCCTATGGCTGCAGACTACAGCAAAGATCTCATGTCTAGCACAGTGAAAACGTCACTGACCAACTAAAGAAGAAAGATTATTTTCTCTGACAGACTGAAGGTGTTAAGCCACCACGAGCCTCCAAAACAGCTTCAAAGCTCCTCAGCTTAGTTTCTCCAAATCTCTGAAACTCTGGTGGAGGGATGGACTTCCATTTCTCCAAAAGATCCTGAACATGGAGACAGATATTATAGCAGGGCTGCCGTGCATAAAGCCCTCAGTACAAAGACAAATGCACATCTGAGAGTTGGGTGGTCTACAGAGATGTGGAAAGTAGTGATTTGATCAAATGAGTCATCCTTCACCATTTTCTGGACAAGTGGGTGAGTGCATGTGTGGCTCCACCAAGACAATGCTGGGCCCCTACAGTGAGGGGGTCCACTGGTGCTTTTATGCCTGGGGAGGGGTGGGGGGTGGGGGACATTTTCTACTTATGCCCCTATAGGAAATTAATTCAAAAATTTCTATGTCCTTGGCATTCACCACTTGTCAACCCAGAACACCTTTTGAACACTGACATGTTAGACAGCACGCTCCACCAACATCATCAAAGCACCAAATGAGGGAATATGTTTTGGAAGAATGGTGCTCCATTCCTCCAGGAGACTTCCAGAGACTTGGACAACCTATACCAAGGAGCACTGCTGCTGTTGTGGCAGCTTGTGGTGGCTCCACAGCTCGTGACACTTCAGGCTGTATTTGAACATTCTAAGTGCACAGTCTGAAGAACATGGCACAAGTGCACTGAGGGTGTGTCCAAGTCCACTTTTGCTATTTTAATGATGGAAAAAAGGCTGGCTGTTCCAGGAACACGGTTCAAAAGGGTTGCACTGAGTCTCTTCATTAATCATGGGTGTGTTTTGAGCATGACATGCAGTAAACCAATTAGACTACCATCTCCCAATCCCTTTAAAAGCCAGGTGCACGTGCACCTTGGTGGATTGCTATTACAATGGCACATTTGCCAGGTAAGAAGGAAGGCTTCTCTGCAGAGCAAGTGGATCTGCTTGTGCATGAAGTGAAAGCGCACGAGCAGATCATCTACAGCAACAGCAGAGTGGACGTGTGTTTGGCACCCACAACATGCCCATGGTCACTCAGATGTGACTTTGCTTTTTACACATCGTGGGCACTGGATGGGAAAATGACAACTGCACCAGTCGGAAACTAGCAAAGAGACTTAAGTCGCACTTGGTGCTGCTTGGTGCCAGGTGGAAGGTGGAAGCTGCAGGGGGCCTTTATGTTGCTTTCTGCTTTAACTTCTCACCTGTCTGTGGTTGATGAATTTGCTTTATCGTGTAATGGCTCTGTTTCAAACAGACTTCATTGGCACCATCAAGCAGGAAAGGCGTGACCGGACAAGCTGATTGATACTTCAGTCATCTCTCAATAGTGGAAACTAGACAACGTCTCCAGCCACTGCAAATGTGCTGGTTTCAGAGTTTTAGCACAAACACAGAATAATGATATATTCACCAAAACATATTACAGATTTCAGCTTTTAATGGAAGTCACCAAGTTTTTTAGGGACTGATGCAATTGGTCAAGTTACTCATCAAGAAAAGAGAACCAAAATTCAGTGAAACTGGGAATTTCCAACTACCTGTTTGGAAACATAAACTCTATCAAGTGTACACTAAATTGTTAGCATGGATCCTGCAATCATCAGAATAATGTATACTAAATGTGGATGTTATTATCACTCAAGCATTGAAGAGAACACCTGAATGATTTTGGATGGTTGACCAGTGGCAGAATGTACCCAAAACTCAGTGTATTGCTTTAACTTAAATGGTTAAGTCTACTGTTACTTCACTTTTATTCTCCTCATCATCTTCCCTGTCACCATGGCAGCGGTGCACAACATGGTATCACACGGGATTGATGACATAACATTTCTTTCCAGGCGCCGGGTCATTTTTTCCCAGAGTAGCAGTGCCTAGCCACAGCCCTGGCCCACTGCTCTGCTTTTGTGTTTCTGCCCTTCTGTGGTTGAGGTAAAAAAAAGAAAAAAAGATTTACCCATGTCAGCAATCCAGCAGCAGTCCTGGAATAGTCATCTTACAGGGCACTATTTCCAAAAAATGCCCTCACCTTATTTCAAAGTGGCAGGTTTTCCCATAGTGCTGTTTTTCATTTTTAAAATCCTGCTCTCCTCTTTCCTTTCTTTTCCTTTCCTTCCGTTCGGTCCAGTTTTCCCTTGTCTTTTTCCATTGCATAATTGTAGCCGCTCTCTGTTGGTCTCTCTCCTCTGGCCAAAAGCTTAAAAGGCTTAGAAAGTCCCACCATTATTATGACTTCAACTTTCCACATATTGTGTAACCTAACGGAGGGAATAAAGTATTATCATTACAGTAAGCATTCTTGTATGATGTAACCTTAAGTCGCTTCACTGTGCACGGAACAAAAGAGAGAACTTGGTGAAATATAGACTTGTTGATTAAAAGGAAGCGTTCAAGATGTGGCATCTTCTTGGCAACATCTTTGAAACATGAACCCAAACGGCTTCTCAGTGATGTCGTCTCACTATTAAAGAGGAGGAAGACGGGTTGTCATGACGAAGAGGCAGTGTCTTTCCAGAAAAAACAGGAATACCCTCTAATTTAGCAGTGTGTTCACTGAATGCAACAGGACTTCTGAGTTTTCCCCAAATATTCTCTGTAATCGAAAAAGATGTATGTCAATGGTAAAATCAGCAGGAGCATTAACTCCCCCTGTCAAAGTGCAAATTGTGTTTGATCCATATGCCAGAAACAGTGATCCTGGCTTTGATCGTGGTACTCAGAGCTGCACAGGGATGTCGGTAACTTTCTGTGGTCAGTTGGCCTGTCTGTCAGCAGTTAGGTCCACAGGATGATATCTCCAAATGTATTGGGTGGATTGTCATAAAATTCAACACTGACCAAATTGACTGCATTCATGTTGTTTAGGGCAGTGCCCAATGCACACGCTATTCAGGTAGATCTCTTTCAACCAATCTGCATGAAGCCCTTAAATGGATCCGGTGTGAAAGAGATGAGTTAAAAAAAAAACTTGCAGGACAGGGGACCCCCTGACCTCCTCAGGCACTGGTTTGGGAACCACTGACCTAGCAGAGAAACCTGGTAAGATTAAGTGCCCCTAGGAGCTCCCCTCTAGCACTACCAGCAGGCCAAGGAGGGCACCTGCAGTAGAAATAACATGCCTGCCAGTTCCACATATTCACCATAAGTTAATCACACCCATTGCCACACCCTCCTTTGGTCAGTCAGTGTGAAAAGTTAATCACTTCACTTTGTGGAAAGGTTGATCATCTTGCCAGATGATCAACCTTTCCACAAAGTTTCATGCAAATCAAAACATCACCCCCGTCCCATGTTTTTCCCGACAATGATGATGGTTGCGTCAGATATTCATGTGGGTGGGTTTCCTGTACTGGTGGCTTTCGGCTTGGTGAATTGTTCACTTGGATTTGCCTTTCTTGCCAAACAAACATAACAACGTTGTCTGCAACAAACTTCAAATCCTGCCATCAATCCTGCCACATCCACGGCATAACTTCATAATCCAGCAACAAGGTGGTCAGTGCCAAGAAGGATTACACTATAAATTGGTCACAGCCAAGAAGATTGGCCAGGCCAATTGCTGTAAAGATGAACATTCTGATATCCAGAGAACGTAGAGAGAGGGCTGGTACTGTAGAGGACACCAACGCCTCATCTTATTATGTGCTGGTGTAAGACAGATATCAATATATTCAGTCCAGAGCTTGCTGTGTTTCTATACAGCTATGTCTGACTTCATTCAACAGCTTGGAACTGGACACCCCCTCCATCCAGCTCCAACACGCAAAACTGAACACTGATGATATGTCACAGTTATTATAGTGTCAGACCCAATGTTCACTCAAACATCTTTTTAACATATTGTGGAATAGGAAAAACAAAAATAAGTAAGAAAAAAAAAGACCATTATTTATTTATTTTGGGTTGATAATGCATTATTCACTTCACTTTTTAAGCCTAATAAATTTAAGTCTTTGAGATGCAGGAGCTCATGGGTGAGCTTTTGTTGTAACATGTTTTTCTCAGCCCATGTCAAATACTGATACCACTACTACTACTATTATTATTGATAATATTAAATAATAACTATTAGTCTTGTTGTCGTTATAATTATTATTATTATTGTTGCTGTTGTTGTTGCTGTTACTATTATTAAACGATTTTTGGAGAAAAAGTAAGAAGATTAAAAATATAAAATGTAAAATTTAAAAATTATACAAAATTGTGCCTAAGGAAGTATATATAAGGATATATTTAAAAAAAATAATAAATAAATAAATGATCATTTTAATTAAAATAACAAAATTAAAATTATTTAAATTAACAATTAAATGTGTAAAAATTAAGATAATATTTTTAAAAGTTTTCAATGGATTAATGACAAATTTCTCTGCATACTATCTCACATATTCATTGTTTTTTTTTGTTTTGTTTTTTTTGTATTTATGAACCCTGACCCTATTTATGAATAGATACTGTGTATGAATTACCTTATTTATCCCTCAGCCACTGTGTTCAATGGTTGAGGAATAAAATGGATGTCCTATTAATATCAGCACTGGAGGTGTTGTTAAATATGACATTTTCATAAATCTGCCACTTGACTGCAAATTATTGCATAGACATTTTAAGCTATATGAAATGATAGCATAATCCAGGATGCACTGTTCTGCTGTTTTGTTTTGTCTTGTTGATTTATTTATTTAACTGCATTAGTGTGTGAACATAGATGTTCTCCTAAAGATCAGAAAAGTTGCTCGATTCGTCGCTAGTCACTTTTAAGGAATGAAGTGAGCAGGGCGTCTGACAGCTCGCTATATCTAAACGGCAAGTGGACGGCACTGGTCCTGCTGGCCACCAGAGGGAGCTGAGGAGCTACATGTAGGCGTAATTATAGTAGGCTATTAAATCATTGGAAATGCTAGTTAGCTCTGCGGCTCTATAACTTGGAAGATGACCTGTGACACCAGCTTTAGCATCACAAATCTTCCCAGGTAAAACTGCCTCTACATCAAACTGTTTGTGGTAGCATCAAATTTATATCAAATTAGGACTCAACAACAATTCAACAGCGCAATATCACTGTGCATATATGGTGTATACTTTCTTCTTCTTCTTCTCATTATTATTATTATTATTGTTATTATTATTATTATTATTATTGTGGTTGTTGTTGTTGTTGCTGTTGTTGTTGTTGTTGTCATGCACATGTTCAAGATCGTATTTCTGTACTTATTGTTGTAATATTTTGTTTTAATGGATTAATGCACATATTTCGACCTGAGGCACATAATACACATACTTTTTTTTTTTTTTTTTTTACAACTCTCCATATAACGCACATACTTTATACATAATGCACATACTTTTTTCTTTTCTTTCTTTCTTTCTTTCTTTTCTTTTCTTTTTTTTTTTTTTTTTTTTACAAATATTTAAGGCGCATGTTTTTTTTTTTTTTTTTTTAATTTATATTTCTGTTTTTTTTTTATTTCTAATAATTTAATGTTTCTGCTGAGAATCTGAGCAACTGCAGCGGACCCAGTTTCCCCTTTGGCATCAGTCAGTAGGAGTCTGGTTCTCATTCTCAAAACTGCTCAACTATCCCTGTAAGCGCCACGAGCAAGATAGTCTCTGTCTGATTGGTTGCGGTGACAGTAACGTCATGACGTAAACCAGGAAGTCTTGGTTTGTATCTTTGCTGCCGCGAAATTTGGTCGTCAACAGCATGGCGGAGAACTTCCCCAAGTCTAAACTGAAACGGAAGAAATGCGCGGAGATAATTCAGACGAAAAGTGTGCTGAAGAGCAGCCAGCTCAGCCCGGGCTCCGGCGCCGCGGCACCACAGACCGGCAGGTGGGTGTTTATCATTTCGGCATTGTTTGTGGAGGACCCGACATGGTACTTGTTTAACGTGTGCTGCATGAGTCTGCTGCTCCAGAGGCGCCGCCAGCCGCACGGAGCACGGAGCAGCAGGCGGCGGGCAGGGAGCTGTGCTGAGGCTCTGACTCACAGACAGGTGGGCTTTGTGTCGGCCCGCAGGTCGGCGGCTCCTCCAGCAGCATGGTGGGACTCAGAGCAGCTGCCTGCATCACACACACTGTGGCTCCTCACACTCAGCTGTGCTGTGCCACACCTGGAGGACCAGCGCTGGGCCCCTGTTCCTGAGCTCCCACATGTGTCCCCTGCGGTAAGTTACCACACACTCTCAGAAAATAAAGCACACAACTGTACCTTTAGGGGTACAAGGGCTTGTCACGGCTGGTCTCCGAGGTCCAGCTTTTGTCCTCTTGACATTGGGTTGTTATTTGTACCTTATGGAGCCCAGTCTTGTTTGTGTATTATAACTACAATGTTGACTGGATCATTGTAATACCTATTTCTCACATCCACAAAGCTACAAAACTCAAAAGCTACTCAACCATAGCCTACAAGTTCAAGTCTACCTTAAATTAGTGTTTTTAACTAATTTATTGAGGTATTTAGTTCTATATTTATTTATTCATTCATTTATTTATTGATTGATTCAGTATTTGGCCAAACAAACACTGTTTCTTGATGCTGTACCTTAACATTTAAAGGGAATGGTACATGTATGTACCTTTTATCACGTGGGAATACACACTCAGTGGCCACTTAAGAGGTCCACCTGTACAGTCTAATACAATCCGATACAACTGTTGTCCTCTAAAGTTTTCCTTTCCTGCTGCCCGTAATGCTCAGCTTGTCTTGTTGTCACAGTAACAGAGGTGTTCATTCACTTCTATGTTTGGCATTGAGCTCATAGTTAGTGCTGCTGTTGGACTGGACTGCATTTTATTGAGAGATGTTTCCACTATTCTGTCCCCCTCATTTATATAAATAGGGGGGGATAAAAAATAGTACCACCTCTCAATATAATGTAGTCCAGTAGCAGACCTCTACAAACTACAACCTCAGTAATAAACAGAGAATTAAAGTGACACATTCTCCACAATGTCAGCAAAACTGAACATTATAAACTTTGTTAAAAGGTAGAATTTATGGCAGAGCTGCTGACCTGAACTGCATTAGACTGTGCAGGTGGACCTGATAAAGTGGCCAATGAGGGTGTATCTGCCTTTTTGGTTCTGGAGAAGGTGCACATAATTACCATGAGGTCCAATAATTAGCCCTAGGGGATCATTTGTTTAGACGGTACCTTGGGGGACAGAAATGGACTCCTGATGTGCCCCTATTTCTGACAGTGTTAGGGTACGCTCTTATGATGAAACTCACAACAAAAGACTTGACATCATCAAAGAGAAATGGAGATCTATGGATCCTTTATTTCTGTTTTCTTTTAACATCCCACCAAGACGTGGGACTTGTTGCTTCAAACTGCATGTCAGCCTGTTTTTCCTGAAGACGTGACTTGTAGGCCTATGATTACCTTTCTCTCCCAAGTACTTAATACATTTAAGTCTTGTTTACATTTTCGGGGTTGCAACTAATGAATATTTTCATTGTTCATTATTATTTCACTTAATAATTTCTCCTATAAAATGTTAAAATGATTGACACAAGTTCTTATCACAAGTTCTCCGAGCCCAAAGTGATATCTTAGGATTGCTTCAGTAGTTTGACCAGCTGCCAAAAAACAAAACAAAACAAAAGAGTACTGCTTAGACAAAAGACCTGCGAGATTTCACGCTTGAAATAAGATCATACAACCATAAGCTGACATATGACAACATGTCATTTAGTGTGCAACCCGCTGGATGTCAAACAGCTGAGCTGATGATGTGCTTGCATGGTAAATGACATGTTGTCATGTGAGTTTGTGATTGTTTGATTGGCTATGCCAGATTTTAAACATTACTGTCTTATTTTATGGACGAAAGCTTGCAGATCTTTTGTAAATAAAATCAGAAAGTTCTGCAGATTCCAACATTAAGCAGATCAGTCACCTTTCTACATGTTGTCTCTTTTTGTTCATACTCACCAGACTAAAGATGACTCATGAGTGCAGAAGGTGTTTGTTTGCATTCTATAATGTTGTTGATGAACATTTTTCATCATCATCTTCATTGACGAAATAAACACTGAAATGCTAAGAAAGGAAACTGTCAGAGTAAGTGATGCTAATAGGTTGTTTGAAATGACACTAAGTTTCAGTCAAAAACTGTCAGTCCCAGCAACAGAATGTTATCCAAGGCAAATCTCATTGAAACAAATCTGCAACACCGTATGTACTGCATATACTGCATATACTATATATATATATATATATATAAAAAAAACAGTCTGAATTTTAAATTGTTGAAGAGAAATGTTTTTCTGCAGAGCAAGTTCCTTTTTGCACTGCATGTCTGTTCTCTACAGGACAGGGTTAGTAATACAATATGCATCTCATTTGCTTTACTTAACACATCATGTCCAGTGACAATTTATTGATTGCTGTCCAGTCAAAATCCTTATCTCCAGTTTCAGTGAATTTTGTATTTTAACTTAATTTGAAGCTTTACCCGCTCATCGATGGGTTAAGGAAGGTCTGTTACCCTTTGGGTTTTGAAACCTAAAGACAGATGAGATGAAATGAAACATGCAGTCGCTGGTTGACGTTTTTCCTCGTCTCTAAAAGGTTAACATTCTGGAGATGTTTGATTTCACTGGACAACAGGAATTTGATTGTTGTCTTTATTCTTATGCTGCTCATTTATACTTGTATGAACTTTCATTAGCAATGTTTAGTGGGAAATAGGCTGCTGTTCTCAACCTCTATAATTGATTTTGGTTATTAAATTCAAATGCAGGTAGCATTACAGAGTTCTTCAAATGTTCCTGTCTTTGTTTCTGTTATCTGCAGATACACTGCATTGTTTTTCATTTCAGAGACCTGATCCATGTAAGCCAGGTGATGAGCAGTGGTGTGATCTGAGTGAAGAAGTTGCCCCCTTTCCTGAACCCTCTTCCCCTCCTACGAGGGTTTCACCCACTCTGAACCCTTTGACTCTCAGCTCCTCCTTTCAGGAACTCCCAGCACAGGCTGGATCAGCAGCAATAGCTCCTGATGCTGTGGTCCTCGAAACACGTTCGGTGCCTCTCCACGACAAACAGCCCTGTGTCCGTAGTTGGGACACGCGTGCATCATTACCACAACCTGGGAGTGATGGTGAGGAGAGGAAACAGAGCAGACTCATTGAAGGGCAGCATCTTGCAAAGCAGAGGAACATTTGTGGAAGCCAAGCTCCTCTGCAGAGGGAGGGTGAAAATGAGCAGGAGGTAGAGGACAAAGAGGAGGCTCTCAGGAGCTGCAGCAGAGATGGAGCTGATGGAGGAGGAAGAGGAGGGCTGCAGAGCTGCCCCATGTGTCTGCTGGTGTTCCCTGCTGGGTAAGGACTGCACCTCCCCTTCTCTGTTCAGTAAGGCCTAAATGACATATCACACCTTTCTGTAGCTCTGCCATTTCTGTCATAATTTCCCGTTTTCTCCTGTTTTTTTTTTTGTTTGTTTGTTTTGTGCAAGTTGCAAAAATGAATACTCTTTTGCAACTTGGGACTCTAGATAGACTTTTTGAATTGTGAGCAAATTCACATGCTTTCTTACAGAAACATGGGGAAAAGGTGATAACCACATTAGCTAGAAATGAGCAAGAAACTGCAAGGAAACGAACTGAAAATTAGTGATAAATAATTAAATAATAGATAAGTAAATTAAAAAAGACTAAAATCATCAGAATATTAGTAAAGAAAAGTAAAATCAGTAAATAATAAAAAAAAAAAAGTTCTGAAAAAAAAAAAAGTAAAAATGACAAACAAACAGCCTCAATATGTTGCTGCAATACAAATTCTGATAGGATCCTTTCTTCCCTTGACTGGGAGACAGTCAGAGAGGATAGCAAAATCACTCATTGTATCTTTTACGTTGTTGTTGTTGGTTTTTTTTTGCAAGCAGGAACTCTGTTAGATCCTATCTTTAATAAGCAGCTGCCTCTTGCTTGTTTTGGACTTGAGATACAAATAAATGGTAAGGATTTACTGTGATATCTTCAAGTCTGTTTAGGCTACTGTCAGGCATCTGTTTTTGATTGTATTTTTTGGATTCCAACTCCTACGGTCCTACATAACAGCTAGCGGGGGAAGTGAAATAATATCACATGTATCAAAATGGGTGAACTATCCCTTTTTAAGAAGGAGAGGGATTGGAACAGACAGAGGCACAGGCTGGCGCTTGGCAGTGGACAGCAGTTGGAGTCAAACATTTGAAAACATGGCAGCAGCGTCAAACAGTCCACCACGTTTTGAACGGGATCCCAGTCCACCTAAACCGATGGACAAACGCTGCCAGGGGCCAAATCTGAAACGATTCAGCTTCCAGAGCCAACAAACACAGACAACCAACAGACATCAAAACCCCGGTTTAAAAACTGCTCCACAGCTGTCCGAGTCAGCGTGCTAGCGTATTGTTTGATGGTTTTTCTTGTTTGCTGTGGTATCATGGCACTTCAGCATTTTTAGATCTTCAGCTTTGTATTGAAGTCAAATTGATTGTGGTGTTGTGACAACAGTAGAGCCTAAACTCCCAGATGCAAAGTTTGCAAATGCTCAGTTGCCTGCTGTCTCACATAATCAAGCCAAAGGGAAAATAAAGGAGAAAGTCAGGAGTGTGGATCAGTAGAAACAGTAAATGATTCATCCAGAAGGGTCAAAAAGTCAGTTTGCTGCGATGTGGAGTGGTCAGGCGTGGGGACGAGGTGAAGCAGCAGGCCTCGGTCACTCTCAGTCCACACAGGCCCGTCTTTGTGTTGCCGCTGGTCCGATCCTGGCGTGGCCTGGCTGCTCTTTAGCCAGGCACTGTGTACCTTGGCCCGGGCTACACAACCTCTCTGTGCTGCGTCTCCGGGCCGCCACCAGAAACAATGGTTACTTCTGTCTGGATGGAGTAAGAGGAGGAAAGAGAAAGTTGGAGGAGAGGAGGAGTGTAGAGGGGGTGACCTCTTCTCCTTCAGCGTCAACTTTGATTGTGTGTTTTTACTCCCTGTCTCTTCCCCCTCGTGTTTCTCCCACATGTGCACACAGACATACACAGACTATCCTCTATATTAGTGCTGGAACAATATGTTTATATGTTTATCTCCCCATTCGATACTGTCATGACACTTTGGTGCCGATTCAAAATGTATTGCGATTCTGCAAGTATTGCAATTCGATATTCTGAATTATTTCAGTTTTTGTTTGTTTGAATCCTCCTCCAGTTTGTGGCTGTAAAGTTTGATGAGGCTGTGATTCTCCTAGAGGTCACTAGAGGTCATTTTCTCCAGCGACGTCCAGTTTGACAAAAGTCTCTGCCTGCAGTGAAATGGCTGCTATGGGGGCCAACATCATCACACAGGAATCAAATGTGGCTCATTGAATCCACAAGAGTCTCAGCTTTCCAGTCAAAGCCAACTGATGCAGCTCCAAGACTGTTTAGGCCCCAGTCTGCACACACACACCATTTTACAACAGGCCACAAGAACACATGTGGACTGCAGGCTTTGGGGCCCAAACTGCATGGGATTAGCAGAAGGTGGGCGTGTCTGCAAAGGGGAGAGCCTCCCTTTATGGGGCAAGTGACTATTTTTGGTAATTTCCGCACATGTTACATATCACGCCCATTCCCTGTCTCAGTTAGTTCGATAATCATTTGGTCTTCACCCAGCCAATCAGCAAAGATCACTCTACATCCCAGGTCACATGACTGTGGCATTAGACCAATCAGCAGAGACCAGGGTCACATCAAACTTTCATTTTTCTTCAAAGTCAGAAAAAGACGTTTTGCAGCTCGGTTCACTGGACATTTATCATCAAAACATCAAAAATAACCATGGTAAGTTGATGAACCTCACACATTTTATAGTTGAGTAGTTGTGCTAAGTGGTGATATGTGTTGTTTGTGGAGGACTTAGTGAAATGAGTGAAAATACGGCTTGAAAAATGAGGGCACCATATTTGATCATGCGCCCTGTTCACTAAAATTTGCTTGTGTCCGTTTTTGGCCATATGCCCAATGCATGTAACAGCATACTTAGTGCATTTTCTTTACAAATAAACCAATACAACTTAGGATATTATGTTTTAATGTTGCCAAAGGTTTTTATAACACTGTACAGTGATTCAGAGATCATTTCAACAGTGTTTTTAGTTTATAAATAGTGAATATGAGTGATTTTTGTCAGTTTATGGCCTTATCACAGTTGCTTTATTGAATGTGTTTAATTTTTAGCTTCCTTCAACATTTTATGGCAAGAGGAGGGAGACTGCTGTCGTGCCAGTCCACCCTGACATCAGTGATGATGATGATGATGAGGAAGAGGAGGATGATGACGATGTGTCAGACCCTGACTTCGTCCCTATACCAGCACTTTTGTTATAATGTTCACTTGATGTTCAAATGTTGTAAGAAAAAAAAAAAACATGTTTCTTTCACCTTAAAGGTGTTTTTCTTGTATTTTTGATATGAATACTTATTGGAATTTGTTTTACCACTGATGGGCAAGTTACCAAAAATGGTAACTTCATTGGCCTTGATATTCTATAGGAAAATGAAAATGTTTGAAAAATTTTATAAAAGTAATAAATTCATGTCATGTTCACTGATAACAGCCTAGGGTTGTTTTTTTTTTTTTTTTTTTTTTTTTTGAATTTCAAAGTATTTCAATGAGTGCCTTATAAAGGGTTAACACAATAAAATTCTTCTTTCTGTCTTTTTGTGCATGTTTTGGATTTTTGTGTTTAATTTTTAAAAATAGTGTTCTTGTAATTTTCCAGTAATATTTTGCTAGTTTTTGTATTTTTTCAATCTAATTTCTTTCTGATTTTTGCTTCACTTCTTGCTATTTGTTCATCACTTTTTCCCCATGTGTGTGAGAAATCAAATGCATCTTAAAAAAAAAAAAGATGCAGTGGGAGTTAACTATTTGACTGAATATTGGATCTGACCTCCGTAGAAACACTTCCTACATGTTGTCTACTCGATTATTTGATTCTGTTAGGACATGAGCCCGGGAAAAAAAAAAAAAAATTCAGGCATTTTCTCCACTGTTGCTACTGCCAAAAATAGCTCAGAAATTATATTTACAAAGAGCCTTTTTATACTGATTGGGTGTTTGGTAAATTTCACATGGATATAATTTGCCAGACATCTCACCTTTTAATAAAATATCACCTTTTTATATTTGGTTCACTCCTACTGGCTCAGCTTCAGATTTAGGTGGAATAAGGCGGGGCACAGCTGGCATCTCTGGTCTGTAAACCTGCTGCCTGAATCATTACATACTATCTGGGCAACTAAGTTAAGACTGCTTCAGTGAAAATGCAGTGAACTCTGAGTGGATCTGAGTGTCTCATAAGGGTGTAAATGCTGTTTCACTGGCTCTTCCACCCTGCCAAGAGCAGAATTCTGGGGCACTCCGTATGTTTTGGATGTGTCGGGCTTGAAAATGAAAATTTAAAGTTGTTGGCCTTCAAAAACTGATACTGGTGGAACGTTACTCCCTGAATATCCTCATCTTTACCCTGGTCCTGTTTCCTCTCTTCCCACTTCACTCCCCCTGCCAGCAAACACTGAATCCACCATTTTTTGGCATGAAAATGGTCATAATGAAAGATATTGAACACTGGCACAACATATTGGCTATCAGCAAGTTTGGCTTCAGCTTTTAATGCTAATGAACACAACACATTGTATCAACATCCATATCAGTTTGAGTTCAAAGTCACTAATAGTGCTACAGCAACAAAATGTTTATCAGTTATTGAAGCATAAGGTGAATAAATTCTTTCTTTGCCAGTTTTGTTCTGTTTAATGAATTGGTTCATTTTAAATTGACTGATTCCACTAAATGCTAAAAGGTTTTTGTAATATGGGTTTCATTATCAAAACTGTTGGATTGTAACTGGCAATAGCTAATAGTCGTGCCAAAAACACAAGTCCAAACACAACTGTGGGTTATAAAATCCTTTATTTAGAGAGAAGAGAGAACTTTGGAAACACCAACATGTGGCATTGAGTCTTCCTCAGGGACAGCAGTTAGCTTTACATATGGAGCAACATGTGGCCACACCTGTACAGTACAGGATCAGATCACCAGGTGGTGGGGATCCA
Organism: Myripristis murdjan; assembly: GCF_902150065.1. Classification (NCBI taxonomy): domain Eukaryota; kingdom Metazoa; phylum Chordata; class Actinopteri; order Holocentriformes; family Holocentridae; genus Myripristis; species Myripristis murdjan. Next base: position 33,708,675 of record NC_043986.1, on the reverse strand, counting down.
CTGATACTGATTTTCCAGAGCCGATACTGAAAGCCTCCAACTTATCAGTAATTCTGGACACTGATAAATAATATTCATGGCTGATACTTATTTGTGGTAAATTTGAAAATTGCAGGGTTAAAATGTACAGAATTAGCAATGCCAACACAAACCTGGGTTTGGAATTAACAAATGCTTAATATTAATGATTTTTGGTAAAAAGGCTTAATTACAGGAAAATGACGAAAATTACCTGGAAAAAATACAGAAAATTAGCCTGAAATCTCCTTAAATCTCAGAGGGAGAGAGATACAAACAACTGGAAAAGTAGATTTATAATTATTAAAATCATATTTAAGTATCAGATCAGTGATTCTGGCTTCACATAAGATTTCTTGTTGTTTGTGCAAGGTGTCTGAATGCAGCTTCCAGTGAAAGTGAAATGAAAATTGTAACCCTTCTGTCCTTAAGGCAGGTATTGCTTTGTTAGCAACATAGTGCTTCTGTCTTTGTGTAAAACTAAATGAAATACATGTCCAGTGAAAAAGGCAAATGAAAATTGTAGCGACATTATGGGAAATGTTGCCCTGCCAACTCACTTTTGTTGGGCTGGCTTTCAAACACAGGTGGCGTCGGAGTGGTTTTCACATCAGCCATCGTGTATTCTGATACCAACAGAGGGGAGATCTCCTGTCACAAGTTCACAGCATAAATTTGCATAAGCCCCCTTGGTATCGTGTGGAAACACTTATGGACGGCTCCAAATCCTTAACCCTCTTGTTTTTGATGTTTTCACTGCTTCATTAATGCTAGAAATGCAACTGTAGCAAGTAACTCACTATCACTGTCCTAATTTATATTTAAAGACACTACAAATAATATCCAGTTAAAAAACTGGATATTATTTGTATGGAAACGATAAAGTGTCTCACCTAGTCTCATCAGTGTAAACTGGCAGGTTTTACAATGTTGCACACTACATTCTTTTGCAAACAGTGGCAAGTTTCAACTGGGCTCAATGTGTAAAGGTCTAAACTGACCTTTACATATTGCATCAGCTTCTGCAGCTTCATATTAAGTATGTAATTACGTAATCACACAGTACTTTTGGGGACCAGTGCAATACAGCTAAGAAGGTACGTGGGGCAAAATAAGAAATATAAAAAGAGGACAAAAATTGGGCAAAGAACAATGTTTTTGGAAAAATTCTCCGCAATCTTTGGTGCAAATGAGAGAAATCAGTTTGTTCAGTTAGTCCCCAGTGTGTGGTCGCTGACATGGGAGGGATGCATGGACAGTGCTGTCCCACTGACCCTGTGTGTGTCGTCTCCACCACGGTCCAATACATTTTAGTGTTTGGCTATGGGGTGAGAATATAATCATCAGTCTGTATAACTGCTCACACAGAAACAACCATGAGGACAGTTAAGTTGGTAAACCACACAGGTACTAATCCTCTTGCTAATTAAGGAAGCAAAAGAAGGCGAGGCAAACAGAGAGAAACACTCATGATGAATCCTGTGGTGGGACTGCGCTGAAGAGGGGTGGTCTGCACGGGTTTGGTTGCAGCAAGAAGTGGCTCGCACACAGAAGAAAGGAATTCATATTGGAGGTTTACAGAGCTGGATTTACCAAATCCAGACTCCAGTGTGAATCTCTCTTTTCTCTGTGTGCAAGTCCTCTCTTCCTGCTTCAACTTTTTCACTGACTACTGCACCACAGAAGAAGACAAACAGAGGTCAGCTGTTGAAGGTGCAGCTCAGCCCCTACAAGCCACTGTACAGGTGTGGTCCCACAGGCATGTTCCTGTGCCTCCCTGAGGGCCGCTCAGTGCTTGGTGTTTTCAGTGTTCTCTCTGCCCTCCTGAAGAAAGGATTTTCTAACCCCCAGTTGTGTTTAGACTTGGATTTTTGTGCTTCTTACTCTTGCAGTACAATTCTCCTTGCTTTTAAATCCTGAATAATATTTATACTCATGGAAATACTTGGCTCTAAATTCGGGTTCAGCCAAGGAAGCTGGTTGAGTAGCATCATCACACACCACATAATTGATCTGGCAGACATCAGATACAAAAATAACAACAGTAATAATAAATGCTTCACTTCTTCACTACCTGTGGTTTTGGAGTAACCTCCATCATATCAGAGGTGGACCGCTGGTGACTGGCCTGTATTAGTTCTGATAAAAGACCAACACTGGCCATGTCTGGTTTCAGTCCCAGCACCAGTAATTGTTCATCATGTGCACACAAGACTGCTCACAGTGGGTCTTTTTGTCCCTGGCTCTCCAGGTTCACCCAGATGGACTGTGACGGCCACCTGGCTCAGTGTCTCTCAGAGATGAATGCGGACATGACCTGGTAAGCTGACAGGACACTGGCTGTTTTCCAGTCCGTATGTGGAACTTCAGTGCCCTGCATCCTACACGTCCACATCATGTTGGGGGAAAAAAAAGACACGGCCAAGGGAGCAGCTCTACCAGAGAACAGTCCGTGTGTTCTCTTGTTACTGACATGTTACTCAGGCTTGTGGTGGACTATGGCTTTCAGCCCAACTGGAGGTGAAGCCAGACTGTTCACCTCCTTTTAGGAAAACAACAGTCCAGAAAGGAAGGCTGTGTGTTTAAGGATATGGAAGTGACTTAGCAACAGCAAGTCATGAAGAAGTGATAGAATTTACACCGAGGCCACATCGGGAGCCGTGGCAGCAAGAGCTTGAGGAAAATTTCGTCTCCCTTTTGATTAGAGCCCTTCAGAGGTCCCTATGGTGTCTCCAACTGGAATTAATCTGTTGTCTTTAGGCACGGGCCTTCAACTAATGCCTGGGATTCCCGTTGGTCAAGAAGATCTTGAAACGGAAATGAAAATTCATCCCGTCTTGTCTTGTGGGAGGCGGGACACCAAAATGGAACTGGGCCAGTGTTGGCTACACCACATCTTCCTCACAGAGCCATCGAAGATCAGGTTAGGTTCAGTATGTTGAAACATTAACCATGTTGCACCATTCATCTCACTCCTAGGTAAAGACGGGCTTGCACATGTGATTTCTCTTTTTCAAATATTTGTTTGTTATTGTAATATCAGTTTCCCCCTTATTTAGTTGAAAATGTGTACCACAAACAAGGAACTGCAAATAAATTCATATATGCATATGTATATGTACCAAATACTCCTGTGTGAATTTCCCATATGAATTTAGAGTAAACATTTCAGATGTCTTTCCCAGTATCACATAACAGCAAATGGTATTACATTAACATGAGCAAATTTTATAAAATTTCCCAATTTTAACTCATTAACTAATGAGCAGAGACTTAAGACCCTAGTTTGTTGTGAAGCCAATTCCCAGGTGTGGAAAGTACAGCCAAATATTTATATTCATCTGCAAAGATTTTCTGCTGCAGTCTGCAAAAAGGAGGGACTCTGTTCACGGAAAACCAGTATCATTTTTAATAATTACAGATATTTACAAAGATGCGTTAAAGCAGAATTAAGCACATCCAACCAGCATATGTTAGAACAAAATCATGGACTAAGTTGATTCATTTTAAATAAAGATTCTCTGTCTTTCAAGGTTTTTTAATGGCCTTTACTGTAGTGGAGTGTGACTTCAAGGACTCCCAGTTCATCCATTGGTCCCTCAAGAAAACAAATGTCACAAACGTGTTACCTGGTGTGCAAACAAAAAGATCGAACAAAAAGATGAGACATAAATGAAATGCAGTAAATAAGGTGGTGTTGGGAACCAGAACAAACTTCCCCGTAATGCTGAAAGTGATTTCCAGCTGAAATGTGTGTGTGTGTGTGTGTGTGCACGCTCTTGTGTGTTCATTCTAATCAGTGACTGCACAACTGCTTTATTATCTCTCCTCTATCTTCCTCATCCATCCTCATTTCTTCCTCACCCATGTTGGCCCTCCAGCTAATTGAGACCCTTTGACTTGGGACCAGCTAATTAATCCTATTATGCTGTTATCAAATTAGCACGGGTCAGATTTCATCAAATAATTCCCATCCAAAAGAGGGCTGTTCTTTTCCTAGGAAGTGCACAGATGATTTGCCTTGGCAAATCATTATTTCTGTTAACAGGGAAAGAGATTTATCTGCGCACTTCATTGAATAATATATTCACAGATGTGTTGTGCATGTGTTTCATCATATCTGCCTCCTTTCAACAATCCAGGGTCTGCAAATTGGATTCGAATACGATGTTTGCTGTGTATAAAGGCAGCAGTATACTTGTAACAAAGTCGAATTTTCCTGAAATAGAAACGTGGTGTAATACATGGCCAGCCACCGACTGTGGTTTCATATTGTTTGTTTATCTACACCCCACACCAGTGTCTGCGGTGAAAGCGCGAATAAGGCGGCTGGAGGAATACGCAGATTTAGAAACCCTTTGATTGGTCATAAAGGGGCACAAATCCTTTTTGGCGACGCTCAGCAAGCCGAGCCTTCGCACGATTCGTTTTGACCACAAGAAGTTGGCGTGTAGACGTGGGGAGAAAAAGGCAGTGAACCGGAAAAGGAAATGAGATGCTTCTCCACAAGGCGACACATCCAGTATTTTCGACCAATCGTAAACCGTCATGCCCTGGCAGCTGGTGTGGAAGGATTCATGTAGTTCAGCCAGAAAGCCTGAGCGCACAGTAGAGGCGGAAGCCATTGTGGAGCTTTGTTTTTTCCGGCAAACACGCCACTTTTGTCCGTATGAACCTGTCAAAATTTGACTCTGCAGCAAGTATACCGTGGCCTTAACACTTTCCAAACATTTTTGTCTGCTGCAGAAGATTAAAAACACCCAGTCTGTGATGTGTGTTGTAGAGTATGGGCTGAAAATGTTGGGATTCAGGAAGCCATTTGCTGAGCGGTACACAATGTTTACCTGTTCGACCTCTACATGTCGAGCATTATCCAAAGTGTTCTTTGTTGGCCTTTTTCATATATGCCCCGAGTTCTTTCCATGTCTTATTGAGGGTTAGTGCAGGCTACTCCTGTGCATTAAAAGACCAGTCAGACCCATTACATAATCTTATGCTCTTTTACACTCTTCTGTAATTGATTTCATTAAAAACTGAGAATCAGTCTTATTTGTGGCAGGCTACTGTGCTCAGGAAAACATGAATTCCGTTCCGAGATTTTACAGTTTAGACAAACTATGGCAGAGTCTACACGTTATTTCAGTTGTTCTTTGCCAACTGATCCCATGACGGGTAAAGATATTTTCAACAAGAGATAAGTGCAATCAGAGACATGATAATTATTTGGATCTTTGAGGCACTTAAATAAAAAAAAAAAAAGTTGTCTCCCACTTTGTGTTTTTCCCCATGTAAATAAATCAATATAACAAAAAGAAGTTTGTGGTTATGGATGAAAATGTGCCACTTGCATCAATAAAAAGGCATCATCAATTTTGGCTTCACTACCTACATTATAATACACAATAACTTATTTTTTCCTTTGTCATTGTACATTCTTGTTTCGATTTGAGGCATTGCCCCCTACAAGATAAAAAAGAATTAACAAAAAAAAGTGCACATAAATTTCAAGTTCTGACGTAGAACTGTCATATTCATCCAGGGATGCAAGACGGGTTGAAATGTGTTCATGATGGCAGGCACAGAATGAAGTAGCTTTCTGTTCAAATTACAAAGCCAATCGTGCTTTGATGCACACATGGACATTCGGAGGAGAGAGAGGGAGAGAGAGGAATGAAGCCAAAGGAAAAAAAAGAAAAAGGGAAGACAACGTAACAACTGAGTTTGGGGAATGTTCTTGTACTCCAGTGTGTTTGTTTTTCCTGTGGATACCACCAAAAGAGAGTTTGGTACCCAACGAAACAGCGTGGATCCGCCATGAAAGAACCTTTCGCACTCGTCTTTGCCCTCAAGTCTTGTTGACATGTCAAAAGGAGGGAGTCCATCCTCCCTGTTGTCCTTTACTCCTCTTCCTCGCCTTCCAGAGTTGGCTAGCTAGTCGGTTTTGGCTGAGACGGCAGCTTGGACAGACAGTAGGTGGGCGAAGGAGGAAGCTGGTCTCCTTCATACAGACTCTTCTGTGGATAGCAGCAGGGGGTTGATGTATTCAAATCCCTCAAACTCCGACTGGTCTATTCTCTTGATGACATCCCTAGACAGAGAGAGAGAGATTGGAGAAATGTTTTACCACAAACTCAGAACAATATGCCATTGGCAGTAGGGTTAGAATGGAATGGGTTGTTAAAGGCTGATACAATACTTTTGGTGTGATGGACAAGATTTTTTATTATTCAGGATCTACCTTTGCCCCTGCAACAGCATTTGCACCATGGGACACAAATACTCTCCATTCAAGCAACACAAATGAAATCTGTTAGGTAAAGGCAAACTAAAATGTGCTTTTTTTCCTAAATGATTCTTAATTGTCATCATTGGGTGAGAAAACATGAAACTGAGAATATGAAGCACCGTCCCTGCAGACAGAGGCCTGCCTGTTGATTTCTCCTGAGTTAAATTCTCAGATTTGCTGGTTAGAGATTAAGACTTCCTCTCAAGAATAAGAGTGAAAAGGCCTGGGTTTGATCGACTCTTTAGCAGCACCTGAATTCCTCCGCAACAAACAGACAGTATCTGTTAATGTGTTAGCATAGCACTTCAAGGATTATTCTTCCAGTTTTAATTAAAACAGAGGAGGCGAGAGCTAGCAATGCCTTCCATGTAAATACGGAGCCCTAGCCAACGATGGCATCAGTTGTGGGCCTTCTTGCATCAGCTCTAATACTGCAAGCCTGCAAAATCAAAGTGTTTAGCAAGTGAGCTCAACAACAATGTTAGCTGGGAAAACCTAAGCTAACATACTGTTACAGTGATAGTAGGACTTGTATCTAAGTCAGTTCCAACAAGCAGGATCGGACAGTTGGATGGGTTTATACTAGAACTGAGACAAGATCAAACTAATACCCAGCCCACTCTGCTGGAAAGGATTAGCCCAAGCAACTCCATTTTATTACACTTATTGCCTCTTTGGGACTCTCACATCTTGGTGGATGATGAAGATAGAACTCAAAAATAATACTAAATAAGAAAATCTCCATTTTTAATTGGGTTTACTATCCCTTTAAAGAAGTATGGTTATTTTCAACCTGGGCCACCTTTTTTAGTTTTTATCGTGATGATTAACGAAGTTAATTTGTCACTTCAGTGTAGTATTTGATATACTGTTCCTCCAGTAGGGAGCACTGCACTCAGTAACGAACCCTGGGTCAAACCCAATCTCCAACACAAAGGCAGTGCAGGTTGTTGTTAATGCCATGTTATTTCCTTAAAGCTCCTATAGTCAGCTTTGGTGAATGGAAGGAATTTGGTGAAAATTTGAACGGCAACAACTTCCCCTCCTTCCCTGCTGAGCTTCAGTCATGCCTTCATGTCACTTCCACCCACACACAAGCACTTGCATGAGGCACAAATGCTCACAACCGCAGCAGAGACGTATGCAAGATGAGCAACTCTCTGAAGTACACAGTAAACCGATTGAACAAATTCCTTTTTTGGAACTTTTTCCCTCCTCGCTTTTCCTTTGTTTTGCCTGTGTAAAGGCTGTTTGGCAGTGAGGATGCAAAGGAAATTTCCCACTGTCTGATGGCCTTGTTTCCACCACAGTGCTGTGAGCTAGGCTGCTCCAGCAGAGGCTGCCCTGGATGTGAACACGATGTGATTGACACCAAGGAAGGGACGCCCCCTATCTGTGATTGGTTGTTTTCATTCAGGACAAATTTATTTTTGCTCAGAAGCAGCCAAAGACACTGGGTTCTTTCACATTACACTTACTTAGTGAATATACGTTGGTATGTTATGGAAACTTCACCACATAAGATTTACTTTAAATGTTGAAAGTTAACTTTAGATGTCTGAGTTTTTCTTTTTACCCCGCTCCTTTTGGCTAACAGTCCGGGTTGCCTTGCATTTTTGTTGATAGAAAGTTGTTCTTAAGTGGGGCAAAAAGATTACAACACATCCATAAGGCTCGACAGCAACAAATGACAAACACATGAATTAACATTTTAAAGTGCAAGAAGTATAACAAAATAAATAATTGATAATAATTGATAAAGTATATCAATACAGAGGAAGCTAGCAATATGCGGAGATGCTTGGGGTGTCCAACAGCCTGTTAGCACTGTGGTGAACTGGCATCCATGTGGAAAATGGCCCAAGTTCTGCTGTAAGGTGAGTTGATTTTAAAAAAGGAAGAACTGCAGTCAGAATGGAGAGGTATTCTCATTGCTCTCTCCTGGGAATTTTGTTCTTAAAATTGACTCAAAATGATTAATCAGTTATTAAAATAGTTGTCGATTAATAGTTGGCAACTGCTCTATTATTTGACTAACTGTTGCAGCTCCAGTTACTGGTTAATGTGCCATACTGGCTAATGTTAATATCTGTGATTAAAGGTCCAGTTAGCTAAGCTAATACCTTGTATGATGTTATGCATTTGCAATAGTCAGATAGTTACGTGATAGTGTTAAAATTTTTGATATTGTTATAATAGTGAATATTGCAATATTGCACCACCCCTACTTCCAATACACTGTCATCTGCTCATGTCCCTGCTCATGTAGCTTGCCTCTGTCACTCACTACGTTTACATGGATTAAATAATCCAATGATTGGCCTCATTCTAAATGAAACAACAGTGCAATTAATCTGTTTCTATGGGTTGCTTGTAAAGCTATTCCATTCATATTCATACAACAAGACACAGGCCAGTTTAGCCTGGCTTTACCAAGCACCATGTAATATATGTCCATTTCACACAAATATTTCACATGCGTTGTTTCCGCCTCATCCAAAATATGTTTAGATATTTTGCTTTTGTTGTCGGTCATCTTTTCAAAAGCATGATTTCAGGGATTCATCATAAAAGTCACTGACAGAGCTCAAGCTGTCAGCAGTTGGATCGCAGTATGTGTAGCAATATGCCACAAAAACTCAAATAGGTTGTCATATTTGGATAAGTGTGTATACATGGTTAAAACACCCTTCAATAATCCAACTAAAGTTAGAATACTCCACTTCTTAATCCGACCACTGTGACTGTCAGACTATGACTTTGTTCGGGTGAAGGTAATGAGAAAAAGCTGTTTCCATGGACATTTCTTATTCCAAGTATTGTCTAAATTGGACTATTGCAGTCCATGTAAACATGTGCTCTTCCTCTGCACAAATTGACAGCTGAGACCCACCTGATGGGCTGATACTTTAAACCCGGAGATGTTCCGTTCAACCAGCTTGCCACTCCGCTGCTCTAATTTACCAGTTTGTTTCTCTCAGAATGAATCCTTTTATCCCATGTAAAATAGTGCGTCTTTGCCCAGTATGGGATGCAAAGGGAGACAAAAAGAACATGATGTCGACTAATCAGTAGAGGAACTCTCACTGTGTTTTTTCTCCGAGTACGCTGCTTCCATTAACAAAGCCGTAATCATGAGTAAATGGAGTGAAACCCCGTAACCAGTGGGCCTGGAGTGGCTGGGTAAAAATAAATGTACTCCCTTAGCAACGTCGCTGGCTTCCTCTCTATGCAGCAACAAGCTGTTTACTCATCTGTGTGTGTATGTGTGGAGTGGAGGGGTGGGGGTGGGGGGTGGAAGCCCAGAAAAGGAGGCCTCTTGCTGGGAGAGGTTGAGAGGCTTTTCCCCTGGAGACTCTGTGCAGAAGACTTTGATGTTGAAACAATAGGTGTGTTCATTGGACTCCCCTGGGTGCGTCAGGTGGGTGGGGATCTCCCTTCAGGGGCAATGCTGAACAGGTTGCACATCCCACCCACAAGACCATGAGGACAAGTGAATGAAACGCTTCAGTGTCTTGTTTTCAGTTTGTGGGCTGGAATAGTGATGAAACAAATGTTTTTCCTTCAGCCCGTTTAATGTCAGTAGTCTCGCCATAACTACGATGTCAACAACCAATAGAAAAATAAGTAGTAAGTAGAAATATAGCTGTGCAGCAGCGGTGGAACGGGTCTCACTGGATGACAAGCTATCCATGTATGGGAAAAAATACAGGAAAAAATAATAGGAATTCCGGTAAAAATGGGAGGCTTTTGGACCCTAATTAGAGAACGGCGTTTTTCTATTGTGGACTTTGTATCTTGGTAAAAACAGAGAAGCGAAAAGAGAGACCACAAAAAGGGAGACACAAAAGAAAGGAGGGAAGGCTTGGGAAACGACCAAAACAAACAGTGTGTTCAGCAGCGCAAATGTTGCCCTTTTTTTTTTTTTTCCAGGCACGGCTTAAAAGCATTACCAGATGCAGATGGGAGAGTGGAGAGCGAGCGAGGGAGGAAAAGAGGAAGGAGCAAAGTGGAAAGGAGAGGGAGCAAGAGCAGGGGAGAGCATGCTGAGAATACCTAGATCATAGAGTTACAGTTACAGTACAGTTAGTCTAAACGAATACAAGTTTTCAGGCAAAACAATAATAATAATGTGAGGTAGCGGTTTGCAAAGTAGAGTCTTGAAGGGTCTTCAAGGACGTCCTCAGCAAAATAAGGAATACTTTAATTTCTCTGTCATTTAATTCACTAGAAACTGTTAAAATCCAAAAATGTGTGAGGGATCATTTTAACATTCTCTTCTTTCTGGTTTAATTTAAAGCTGCTCTGAAAGCTAAAGCAAAAACATGAAAAAAAGTCATGAGCAAATTAGCAAAGAATTTGTGAGAAAATATAGGGGGGAAAAATTACAATTACTAGAAAATTAGCCAAAACAAAACAGAGAATAAGGCCCACATAAAAAGACAACTGAAGACCAGCAAAACAGTATTTTAAACAATTATTTAAAAAAAAAAAAATAATAATAATACTTAGGGTTAGGACTGGACTGTAACATTCTCTGAGACTCTGGGCCCTTTATGATTTGTGCATACACATGGTCTGAGGCTGTACTGAAGTTATTCACAGTAAGAGCAAATTCAGGTATGGATATTTTGATGAATATCGGAATTTTGCGTTAAACATTGGGATGAACGGTTTAAGTACAGATTTGTGTGTATGCACTGTGAATGAGGCCTACTGGAAGGTTTTCCAACATGAGAGCAATGCAGCGGTGAGGATGAATGAAAATCTTACAGTATATATGACAGTTGACTGTTAACAGTATCTACTTTGAATGAACCGGATAAGGAGAAATCCAAATGGGTGCATGTTGCTGTGAAAAGCACTTGGTCCACGGCTCAGGAAAGAAGCAGCCAAGCTTTTGAAGCACAGCTCTCCTCACACCTGCCCACCCTGACACACAGCAGAGCACAGTGTCAGATTGGTGACTACTGTCTGTGTTTCCTATGGGCTTGTCCTGGACTGTCTTACTGTAAAACATGCATGAAGAAAAGGTGTGCATAGGGAGTGCCGGCACAGCCAATCAATTGCAATCCATGGTGCTCCATTTCAGTATGATTTTTCACATGGTGTTTGCTGATACTAATGTTTCAGTACTTCAAAAAGGCATGTTTTGAGGTTTGTCGATCTGTTTTTGCTCCTTTTCTGTGAAATACAACTGCCTTTGTGGAACGCCGAGGATTCACTGCACTGTATATTGTTTAGATGGTGATTGTGTTAACGTAGTAAACAAGTGTTGCAAAACGTGTCTCTGTGATGGTGTGATGTACAAACTGTCTCACACTATCAGCAGTTAAGAGAGGATACAAGTGTCACCAGCTTTATTGAAGCTGAGATACCAGCTGTGCTGAGTTAATTCAAGGACTTTGACAAAACAGTAATCCCTTTTGAAACATGAGCAAACTCACCATTTGTATGAAGCTCAAAGATGACATAACGGTTTGGATCTGAAGTGCCTGATGAATTTTGCCTGTTTTCAAACATCACACTGGGGAACAGTGGATCTCAAATACAGTGCATACCAGGCAATGCTAGACCACGGTCAGGAGACTGTGGTGACTTTGGACATGAACACCGTGCTGCACATCTGATTCCAAAAATGGTAACTCATTCTCAACAAGGAGAGCTGTCATACTTTCTGCCACTACAGATCCATCTGACATCACTTATTTTCTCAGCTGATTAGTTGTGAAAATGACGTCGGTGTTCAGTCCTTGCAGGTGCTCCATTTAAACCTTTTGGCCCGCTCCTTGCTGGTATGTCAGGACCTCACCAGTGAAACACGCCCAGAGACAGAAAGGGGCGGGGCCGGGCAAGCCAGTGTAGGAGAGACCCAAAGTGTGTGTGTGTGTGTGTGTGTGTGTTTGTGGCTGGGTTCAGACAAATATTTAGAAATGATGTTCAGGTCTGGTTCGGTCATGTTGGCATTATTTCAGTGAAAAATCATAGCCCTACTGTCTGCTCTGGGCAACTTGTGGTGGTGGAGTTTACATGACGACACTGAAGGCAACACAGAGGCTGTTTCAGGCGGTAGATGTAACTTAGTGATGGAGGACAGGCGATGTGGGGCTCAGGCCGGGTTCAGACACAAAAAGAAGAATGCCTGTCAGGTTCAGGTCGGGCTCGGTCACTTTGCCCACAGGCTTGGTTCAGGTTTGGACAAAAATATGTGGCCTGATCTGCATTCTAGTGTGAGTGTGTGTGTGTGTGTGAGAGAGAGAGAGAGAGAGAGAGAGAGAGAGAGAGAGAAAACTGAAGGTGTGCCGGTAAAAATAATTTTAGTGAAAACACAAAAATAAGGCAAAGAATTAACATGCATTAAAATGGTCAAATAAGAAATACTTAAAATAGGCTACTGTGTTCTTTCAAATGATTTAGACAGTTAGATAATTATAGACCAACCGCACAATTTAAGTGTCATTCTGTGGGGAACATTAATATTTAAACATCTGATCAGTGATGCTGGATCGACGTCAGAGTTCTTGCGTTCAGACGCCTTTCACAAGCATTTAAACCTTTGGAACCTGAACAAATCCACATTTTTTTTGTTTGTTTGTTTGTTTTCTTCAAAATATGTGGAAAAAGTGATAAGCGAAAAAGCAAGAAATGACCCCAAATTTGCAAGAAATGAAAACAAGTAAAGACTTAAAAGAAAATGACCACACTGAGCAGAGGGTGAGATAAAATCCCACAAACAGACTCTTGGGTTTCAAATGATTCATTTCACGTTGGCCTCACAAGGCAGGGATGATCTAAAGAGCGAGTGAAATAGACTTTTCAACAAGCAACAGGTTGGCTGGAGACACTGAGGCAGTTGTAGACTTTGGCCACGATTCATGCAAGTCTCCAAAACAATCAACAGCGACTGGTCATGGACGGACACCACAGAGGCAGAAGGGTGTGTTTGCATGGCTGCCATTTCATGAGACAGGGAGCTGACACAGAAAAACCAAAGCCTCTCTCCACCCCCCCCCTCCCCTTGCTATATTGGCACGGGCCCCCAGCAATCCGGCGTTTTAATGCTGCAATGTAAATCCCTAACATGGAGGGTTTACCCTTCTCTCTCCCCACACAGCTCTCAGTTTTCTTTCTTCGTCTGCCAAACCTATCACGAGTGGGAGCAAGGGGAGACTGGAGTACTTTTTGCATCACCCCCCTCCTAGCAGGAGTGGGCGACGTCAGCCCCCTCTCCTTGGTAACAGAGGAAAGAGAAAAGGGATGGGGAGATAAAGTGCGAGACAGAGGGAGGAGGCAGGCGTCTCCTTTTGATGTGCCGTGGCGTTTGATGCCAGGTTGATATCTCCCCTACTAAACTGGCAGAGTGCTCTCCACCCCATCCCCCCTTTAGCGCTCTCTTCCCCCCGCGGCACCACCCCACCCTGTTCCACGCTCGCACCCCCAACCCCTGAAGTCTGTCACGGACCGCCGTCGTCAAATCCTGTCGCAAATGAGCTGAGATGAGCGTCGGAGCTGCCTCGCCTCAGCCCCTTAATGAGCTGGGAGGCTCGCCCACTGCTAGCTCAGTTTGAGGCGAGGCGTCTCGTGAACAGCGGAGGTGTGCAGCAGCTTCATACTGAGGGACAGCCATGGGTAGCTAGCTCCAGACATCTGTCATAGGTGTAGTGGATGATGGGCATTTAATAAGGCTCCAATTAACACTGGAAGCTCCTCGCGCCCCGCGCACTGCCATTTGACAAGACTGTGGTTATTGCGTGTGCATGCCTTTAGAATCAAGTTGCACACGCAGGGCAGAGCTCCGGTGGTTCATGTGGCACTTTCCATTTCACCCACAACAGCAGGCTCAGTCAAACCCCGTGCAGGAATCCTGGCCACATTCAGTGACCACTCACTGACAGCTTGACTGGCATTTTATCTTTGTGAAATTAAAGGACCATACCACTGTTTCTGTACAGTATGTTTAGCGCAATATTTACAAAATGTATAGACTTCATGTTTCTGTTGATCCACTATGATATAAAAATGAACTTTCAGAGACGTCTAACTTTCTTCACAGCAGTATTCCATCACCATAAGAAAGTCCTCCACATTAGTTTTTCTAAAAGCAGCAGCACTGTTGTGTGTTGATGACTTGAAACTGGGTGGTTGGAAATGGCGTCTCCATTGCAAAATAGTCCTGGGGAAATGTTTGCTTTACAGCCAATTCTGAGTTCTGTGGATTATGAACGCTGATGACTTTGTTAGCCACAAAATCAGAACATTATAAGGCAGCTCTCTCAACCACAATTCAAATTTGAAAATAGAGGGATTTTGATTCTGTGTTGTGAAATTTCTAGTACCCCTGCATGATTTGCAAAATGGTTTGTTGCAAAGTAAAATGTGGGGAAATTGCAGTAAACGGGCCAAAATGTTCAAAATCACTGGTATGTCTCTTTAACCTAATCCCTCTTTATGTGACAGCATAGAAAATCAAGCGAGAAAAGAGGGATAGCTGAACGGCAGGATAAGTCTAACAATAAATAAGGAGGTAAAATCAAACTCATAATGTGCCCACTATTGGACAAAGTGCTTCCACATATACGTTTTCCCATGTAAAGGAAGTTATAGAGGAAATCACTATTGGTCTATTGTTTTTCATAGAAATTATAGCTATGAAAACAATAATAACGACTGCATTTTTGTAAGATTTGGGCAGTCTTACAAAGACGTACCTGTGGTGTTTCACTCTCAGTTGAGCCTCTGGTCTTGACAGCTTGATGGCAGTGTTAATTTCGTTGGCTATTTTTCAATTTAGTTTTAGTCTTAGTCTTGTGTCAAATGCCCTTATTAGTTTTAGTCATATTTAGTCAACTTGAATTCCTTTTTGTTTAGTCACATTTTAGTCAATGAAAAGTCTTGGCATTTTAGTCTAGTTTTAGTCGAAGAAAATCCAAAGTATTTTAGTCTAGTTTTAGTCGACTAAATTACAAAGTATTTTAGTCTAGTTTTAGTCAATAGTCTTATAGTTTTTTTCTTCATTGGATGCTGAACTATTTTTGAAGATGGCAATGCAACCTCTATTCCTGTAGATTCACTGGGACGAGCAAGGGTTCCTTTTCACCTTTGTGTTGTCATTTTTTCTTTTAACAACACACGGGCCCTGAGATCCTGGCTAAAATATGAAATTCAAAAGCACAGGATGTAAATCATACATGATGCTGTTTTATGGCTGGTAAAAAAAAAATATATATATATATATATATATATATATATATATCTATATCTATATATATATATATAGATATATATATAGATATAGATATAGATATAGATAGATATATATTATTAGCTGGTACATGTTCTCAGATTATTGGTATTGGCAGATGAGCCAGAAAGTTATTTTTTGGACTCTGCCTGATGCCATCTTGGACTTTGAGGACCACAATGTAAATAAGTCTACTTTTTGTGTTTTATCCTTAATTGTTTCTTAATCAAGTGCAGCACGGTGTATGAGCATTGTGGCTTAAAATTGATCAAATAAATCAAGTTAGGTGTAACGATGTTCCTCCATTCTTGATTTTCCTTCTCATCTCCCAGTACAACACAAAACTCACGAGCTAGCCAACGATGCACTAAGCAAAGTGCAGTAAAGGGACGAGCACAAAAACTAGAGCCAAGGCCAATGGCAAGGCCTTTTTGTCAGCAGCAGTAATTCAGATGCT
The DNA here is from genome assembly GCF_902150065.1 of Myripristis murdjan. Taxonomy (NCBI): domain Eukaryota; kingdom Metazoa; phylum Chordata; class Actinopteri; order Holocentriformes; family Holocentridae; genus Myripristis; species Myripristis murdjan. The sequence goes on along the minus strand of NC_043986.1, from coordinate 33,692,673 downwards.
TTTGTCTGAATGATGTGTGTGAGAGAGGTCCTACTTACTCATCATCTGGTGTTAGCTGCACTGGTTCATTGGTAAACTGGGTGTCAAAGTTTTCGAGGCCGTAGTCATCTGTGATTTGAGGTTTGAAAGGCGGTGTCACCAGTTTTTTTTCCAGCTGGAGGGAAAACATAAGAACATCACATGAACAGTGCACTGTAAAACATTCCTTATAAGAAAGCCCTTTATTGAACCAGAAAGAAATTCAAATTATCACTGTCTTTTCTCTTTATGCGTGTCACTGTATACAATAATCAACATACAAACATGTCAACCAGCAAGTCATAATAATAACATAATTATAACCCAATGCTTTGTTGTGATGACACATTGTGTCATGGTTGGTATCCATGTAAATAAGGTAAATAAAAGGGATGGACATAAAATGTCTAAAGAAAAAATAAATGCATAAACAATAATTACACACTTAAATGTGTGGGAGGGACAGCTTTTCCCCTATGATATTAAATTAGCTACCATACTAATAAGGAGACTAAAGCTCAGGCACAGTGGTGGTGCATAAATAAGTCCCACCAAGCCAAGAGGGGAAAATATTCCATTGCTCTCCATTGACCTTATATTGTGAATCCTTGCGATTTTGGTTTGTAAACAAGCTAGAAAAAAATACCCAAGAGCTGCTGTGTGGTGGGAAGCACTAAAAATAATCTAGAATCAAGTTTTTCTGAAATTCAAACTGAAAACCAGGACATCAAGAAGAGAAAATTGGATTCAGGCAATAAGACATGAAGCGGCAGGGGAGACACTGGGGGACCCGGACACTTGATATGGTCATGTGTGCCGCAAGCATTTTATCACCAGTAAGTCAAAGTCAGGCCTGTTACTATTAGCTAAGAAAGTAGTAATTATATTTTTTAAATTAAATAATCTTTAGAGGATAAAAAGGTTGTATTGGATTGAATAAATCTGTATAACAGCTAGCTACCTTGCCCAAAGTCATTAGCTAACTAGCTCAGCTTTCATGTGGCCACAGATGTAGTTTTTTCCTCCCTGCTGTAATTTGATAGCTGTAATCAGGGAGAGTATTTAAAAAGTAAAACAATTTCTGCAGACTGCATGATTTTAGCTCAGGTTTCCTTTCTCTCAGCCACAGGTCTTTTGATAGCAGTTTCACATTTGGTTGCAGTGACTGGCATCAGCTGTGCTCCCCTCCAGTGGGCGTGGCTTTTCAAGTATGATGTTTTGTGCACCAGTGTTACCGGATGTGCGATAATTATCATATTTGTGCAATAATTTTTGCCCTCGATATGTGATCAATTATGCCAACAAGTGGCCAAAATACGATCATTTCACCATTTCACAGAAATAATCCATATAATGACTATATTTCTGCTAAGTTTTTCTTTTTAACATTACAAATAGTCCAAATGTAGATCTGTGTTCAGAGGGAAACACACTCTGCAAATCACTTCTCCTCGTTGCTACATGACATGCATACGTCCATGGAGGCAAAGGCGAGAACACAGCGGTCTCCCACAGCCTATGTTGTGAGCAAATGATATGTTTTCGCCTGCCGTTTGGCTTTGGTAATTGGCTGGAGTGTGTGTGAGTGTGCAGTGTCATACAAGGTTGTTTCTGGCAAAACTGTTGTGCACTCTCTCTGTTATATTACAGAGTATCAGTCGACATGTTTTTGGTGGACAGCCCACAAATGTCAATGTGAGGGCAAGGAGTGACAGGTCTTTCAAATGCTGAAAATATAAAATATATGTATTAATGGCTAATTAGTGGCCAAAGGGAATTTTATATGTGACTGTGACATGTGAATGTGCAGAATCTGCACCTGGGGCCGGATTCTCCAAAGGTTCTTAAGATTAAATTTCTTCTTAAGTTCCACTTTTTTTCTTAAGTTTGGGTTTAAGAAGAATCTTAAGATATTTTCGAATTCACAAACAAAATATCTTAAGAATCCAAACAAAAGATCTTAAGAATGTTCTCAACTTTATTCTTAAGATTTTTCTTAAGAATAAATGGGATTCTTGAAAGAAATTATCTTACTATTTTTCTTAAATAGTATCGTAACTTTAAGACAGGTAAAGGTCGTCTTAATTAACCACATGCTGTGTGAAGGTAAGCTATTTTTCAAACATCTTTGATTAATTTAGAGCCGAATTTGATTATATAACATAGATTAATGTAGTAGGCTAATACCTTAATAATTTTACATTGTATATGTTAACATAGTGATAATCGTTATCGAAACTGTAATTCAGCCTAATATCTAAACCAATATTTAGACACATGTAGGCTATTGTTTCTGAGTCTATGAGGACATTTTGTCAAGTGTCAGTTATATTTAGATTCCATTAACTAATAGGTTAGTAATATCGTCGCTGTCCAATACAAAGTATGTATCTCAATTTTTGAGAAAACACTTTTATAACATCAAATCAAAGTTGAAACTATAATGGATATTGTTTTGTTGTATTTTAGATGGAGCTGCTGTGGGTTGCAGCTCGAGGCTGTTTACATAAAGGTAGATAGTTGAGAAGTTCGTAAGTGGAAAAAATTAAGAAGTTCTTAAGATAATGTGCAGTTCTTAAGAAAATAATGGGGAATAGCACTTGAGAACATTCTTATGAACTTCTCATTTTTCCTCTTAAGAAACGTCTTAAGATTATTAGTAAGAACTTTTTGGAGAATCCGGCCCCTGTTTACTATTTAATAGACAAAATTTAATCTAGGATACCCTTAACCTGCAAGACAGACATATGATAAAGAACACATTTAACTTGCAATGTGAAATATTTAATTGGTGATTGGTGAATTTTACTAATGATTTGCTTTAATTGGTGATGTAAATATTTTGTGTATTTTCTTATGTGCTCTCCTTGTAGGTTAATCCTGTACTCATGAAAATGAGGCTCTGGTCTTTCAGTGTATGTATGTATTCAATGAAAGTTAAATGAAAAGTAACGTACATTAACAAATTGCCATATCTGGTGCATCCTACTGTACAGGACAAATACTTTTGCTGCTACATTGCTCAGTAGCAATGAAGAAATAAGCGAGAGAGGGAGAGAAAAAAAGAGACTAGAATAGAAAGGGATGAAACTGCAGAGTAATTGTGGCTGTGTGATTCAGCCAGGAGAGTTTTTGTCTGGTTTGTTTCCATGGTTTCACATCAGTCCCTCATCCATCCCTGTTAAAATGTCCACTGAGGACATTTTCTGAGAAAAGAAAAATTGGCAGAGGTTGGCACAGAGAAAACACAGGTTCATAGGCTTGCTCATGCAAGTTTTAGAAGGCCAGGCTTTAGGCAGATATATTGGAAGATCTGATGTGAAATAGAGGGAAAACAGAGGCTGATATATTTGGACTGAAATGGCTGATCACTGTTTTTCACTATCTTTAAATTTGATTATTTCATGGCAAAAACCAAATCAAATTCTTTGGTGTCTCCCTAATGATTTTATTCCTGGCAGTTTACATGACATTTTAAAACATCTGTTTGTGACACAAGATATGTTGCGACAAGTAACATGAATGTGAATTGTCCCAAAGAAGCACCACACCCATATGTTGAATGTTAGATTTGTTGTAAGAGTATTTTTAGGACATTTTATGACTTTTAAATGACTTACCATAAATATCACTTGCAAATGACTTCTGAAAACATATTTGAAACCTACACTGTGCATTATTCTGGACACTTCTTGAGATGTAATGATATAAACTAATACTGACTTGGACTGGCCGTGTTTTCAGTACTTTTCTCTACAACAAAGTTTGTTGGCAGAATGCACATACTCAAACTCCTCCACTGTTTCCCCTATATTACTATTAGTAGAAGTAGTATTACATTTACTTTTTATTATGAAAGAAACACAAACTTTTCAATGTCTGAGCATGGGAAGGTGGTAATGTAACTATACTATCTAAATGAGTAGGCACTGTTGTTAGAGTAATCCTCAGCTTTGGTCCAGTGTTGGGGGGTCAAGTTGCCACATGGTGTGCACATGGTGGTGAAATCTCCTCATTAGTTGCTCTGTGCTCCTCTGGGCTGATATCCAACAATACTGGATTTTTATCGCTCCATTCCATACCAAAACAGCCCCCAGAATAGCATTTGAGCACATAAATGAACATGAACGAAGCATAAAACGCCAATTTAAAACAAACAAACAAACAAAACAAGATACTCATTTTTTTAGCAATGAAATATCTCTTTTGTTGTTACTTTCCTGTTTGAATTGGAAAGAAGATCTGGCATATAGGGTTTGCAGGAAATGTCTGCCTGGTAACCTTGCGCCAGAAAGAAACAAACAGATGGTACTTTCACAAATAATTGAAATTACATGGGAAAAAACTAGGTGCCGGGACTTGTTCTTTACACTGGCATTGGCATTAGCATGGATTTGGCCTCGCATCCGCTTTGTTTATGTGCTTAAAGTGTAATTTTGGGAGCTGTTTTGCTATAGAAGTGAATGGAGAGATACTACATCCAGGCAAATATTCAACCCAAACACTATACCAAAGTTCAATTTTGCTTTAAGCATGACTTTTTTAATGATTCATTTTCTTTTTCTTGACCTTGTATCGCTCTGATTGGTTGTTGCCAGCCTCAGATTTCAGTCTTGGTGAGTCTTGTATTGCTTCACACTACACAAACACAGCCAGATTCACACCCACGAGTCGCTAGTCATCCGCCTGTTTCATACAAGATGATCTTCAATGACCGCCCTAGAACTGTCATTAAATTTGTCTAGTGTGATTAGACTGTAGGTGTTTTGGTGTTGTGCGTGTTTAGCTCCTACACAGCTCCTGCTTTTCCTGCTGCTTTCTGCAGCACCCTCTATGGATCATTAGCCTTATTGGTTCAAAGCACTCTGTGGTGAGAACTTCAAACAAACAACAGAGAGGAACTCGGATTTTCACTTGTTGCCATTCTATCTCCTCTTCATCCCCCGATCTCCCCCTTTGTCCCCCAATCTCCATCTCTCTCTCCTTCTCTCTCTCTGCCTCTTACACCTCCTTTTTTTCTACACTGTCAGTCTCCCCCTCACTTGCCATTTTCATCCCTCATCTCTTTGTCTTTGTCCCACTTCTCTCACTTTCTCATTTATTGTCAGTTCTTTCACCTTTTCATCTCTCCCTCTCTTTCCTTTTCTCCTCCTTCCTTCCCCACTCTGCTCTCTGATGTGTTGTTGGGCAGAGTGAGCTCTGTATGGTGGTAATGAAGCACGTAGAGGACCAGAAAGGAGCCCTACACCTTCACACACACACACACACACACACACACTTACAAATACACAGGAGGTGGCCCTGAGGCCAGAAGGGTACATGAAAGAGGAACGCGTGAGCCAAGGCTGTATAGGAGATCCGAGGGTCCGCAGATCATAGGACTTTGCGGGGGGGGTATGTCTGTGTGTGTGTGTGTGTGTGAGTGTGTGTGCGCATGTGAATTCCAGAGGCAAAGATGATTCCAGGATGGGATTGGACAGTGTGACTCATTGCCACAGGAGCCTGATCTGAGGTAGCTGCTGATGTGACTGGCAACTAATTACAGCCAATCAACAGATGAGAAGGCACACACGCACACACACACACATTCTCAGTATTTACAGTAATAAAAACAACACTACACACAGTGAATTCCAGACTTTAAGTAGTACTCATCTCTCTTCCCAGCTCATCTGTTGTCTACAACTATGAGGGTGAGTCTCCGTAAACACAAGGGAACGAACATTAGACAGAAATCACTGCTGTTTGGAATTCCGAAATTGCAATATCTTTCAAAATGCCTCTGAGTTTTGAAGCAGCTACTGTTAGATTATCAAAACCCCACAAGTAAATGCTAGCTGACATATCAATCCCCATGCACTGCAACTGATGTGATTACTGAGTGCGAATAATCACACAATATAAAGCTGCAGCGAGCACATCTGGTAAGGCTGCATGTCAATTTGAAACAAGTTCAATGTTGTTCATACACCACCACCTGAACACTGAAATGCCCAGAGCGTTGCCTCAGTGATGCCAAGAATAATGTTTAGTGGTAGACTTAAACTGGGTGGTTGTTTTATTAAAAAGTTCTATCTAAACCACGATAGGTCACTATGATTTGAAAGTTTGGGCAGCAGTGCTTGCAGGACCGTGTAGTTGTGTTTAAGGTTGGCCTTCATGTTGTCAGCATTCATTAAAGAACAGTTAACAAGGCGTTGACTCCTGGAAAAGGTGAGACACAGAAAGCGTCCATGAATAGAGGATGGGAGTCTATTCTCTTGTCTAAATATCAGGAATAAAAACAACACTCCACACAGTGAATTCCAGTTCTACTTAGTGCCAAATGATCAAGTTCTCCTCAACGCGCGTCGACATGACAGTTCTTTGGCAGTAAAGAACTGTGCATTTGGAGAGGGAATAAAAGAGCAAGGCACGTAAATGATATTCAAACGTGTCACCTCTTCAGAGAGAAAGCCCAGCGCTCCCTCAGGAACTGTCTGATGAATATTAATATGTCGTAACAACAGCAGCGGCATGCCAGGCCTGTCAGGTCTGGAGACAGGTTTCCAGTTTGAGGGCAGAGAGCGTCGCTCCTCCACCTCTCACAGCTTTGTCAACTTGTTTTTCCTCCACGCTACATGGGAGCTTTGTCGCTGGGCTTGGGATGTCTCTGCTTTGATATCTTTCCCCAGCTTGCCTTTGGTGTGTACTTCACAGGCACCATGGAAGCACTCATTAATAGACCCTGACAATTGTTTTTCTCCTCTTTTACGCTCCCACCACACCTGCCACCCCATCTAATTGTCCCATGGGGGTCACTGTAAAAATGAGCATGGAGAAATACTTAGATGTCCACCAAATTTCATGGGAAGGTTGGTTATGGGCCAAGGATGAAGTCCCTTATTTTTCATGATCCATGGCCAAAAATAGGCAAGGTAGTGGGTGTGGCATATTCCAATAGATTAACTGGCATAATTTCCAAAGGGAAGAAAACTTTTAAGGCTGTTGAAGGCGAGCATGGTAGTGGGCGTGGCAACTTTCCAACAGGTTTGCGTGACACCTCAAAATTTTGACTTGAGGTTTATCCTGGGGTAAGACACAATATATTAAAGTTCTCACACGGATTGGGCCACGCCCACTTCTCCCTGGCCACACCCACTAAGTACTTATATGTTATGCCAGAGCCCGTCTACGACGAGCCTTGCCACTCTCCATGAACCCCCGTTGTATCGAACTTGGTTGCAGTTCCACCGTAATTCCACTGGGGGTGATTGCGGGCGAGTGCAGAATGAATGGGGCTCTATGGAGCTAAACGGCTAAATTTGTCTCTTACTCCTGTTTATGGCTGAAAAATCGCAAATACGGTTGTAGTTTCTGAAAGTCCAGTATGGATTATAAGTTAAAAGTGAAATTAGCGAGAACTTCTATCCTTTCAGTTTCCTACAGTTTGGGCTGTTGTTGGCCATAACACACTAGCATTTGCTAATGAATGCTGATTGGTCAGTGAGGGACTTGCGGCTGTTTACGACGAGGGATCCCACTTGATGGCACATGAAGACCAAGAGAATCTGGAAACCCCACTCTTAAGGAGGACTTTTCCATCAAAGCTGATATTTGTGTGTACAGAGAATGTCTAATATAGCACAGACGGGCTCTGGCCAAAGTGTCTCGAGTGTCTCCGTCTGCTCTCCGGAGACGGGCTCTGGAAATTGTCATAAAGCAGTACCTCTTGCGATATGAAATGTGTGACGTCATCACACTTTTTGAACGGCTTTTTAGAACAGATAGGTGAACTTAAAAAATCCAATATTCAGCTGAGTGTATTTTTTTTTTCTATGATGTTTACCAATTTGCACTTTGAATAAAGCAAAAAAAAAAAAGGAGCACATCATTGTCGGTTTTTGAAAAATATGAGGATATGACAGTTGTGAAATTATGTTTTGTACCTTTCATTTTTTAACAGTCTAGACCTAGACCATCATAGAGGGCAAGACAAAAACCCCAGGCCACAAAACTCTGAGGTCAAAATGGCTCTCTGCAGCCTGGAAAGGATTGCAATGGGTGCCATGTGGGCAATTACTAGCTCAAGTCAAATACAGTCAAATATGTTTTAACATTAGTGTGTAAATGACAGCAGGGAGTGTCAGAGTGTACTCTGACTCCTCTGACAGGGCATACATGGCATACATGCACAAAGACATCATTAGCTTGGCAAGGTGAAAACCCCTTAATATTGTATGGCCTATATCCTGCTTTCATGTTGTTTTCACATAGTGCTACACATCCAAAGCACGCCATCAGTCAACTAACTGCTACCCCAACACTTAAACATGCTAATTTTCCTGTGTGTGCGAGGGAGAGAGATTAGGAATTCACTTTTATTTGCGTTGTGGCTCCAGAGAGGGGGGAGGGCACAAAAATGCATACAGTGGTGGTTTGCAGACCACGTCTACAACTATCACATCCATTTTTAACACACACACACACACACACACACACACAAACCCACACACAGAAAGGGTCCCACCAATGATTGATGTGCAGATCAAGACTGGAAAAAAGATGGATGTTATTTGTTTTTATATTGTTATATTCTTCATATCATAAGCACGCACCATCAAGTGTGACAAAGGCAAATCAAGATCTAAAATGAGAGATGTGTCACGCACTCAATGCTGAATGGCATTACACGTGGGTGTGCACTATTTATTCTGTGTTTGTTGCTGCAACATTTGTTCAAAGTGAATTGACAGATTGAGGAGTGAAAACGCAGATCAGCTGTCAGCAGCTGTCAGGACGGTTAGCATACAGCGACACAAAACCTGATGACACAAATGTACAGTACACTAGGTGGAAGAGTGGAATGTACAGTTTCCCTGTTTGGAATCTGCAGCTGCTGTTCAGCAGCCTGTTTCATTCATCTGAAATTAAATGTACTGGATGTAACATTTTTAACATTGATGTAACTTTTTTCCTTAATCTGTGGGGAGGTCAGTGAGCCAAAAAAAAAAAAAAGAAAGAAAGAAAGAAAGAAAGAAAGAATTGGATTGCACCGAACAGTCAGGGTATTTACTAGAGGTCCTTTTACAAATGATCAGTATCAGCAGAACTTGGCTGACAGGCAGGAACTAAAATGACTAACCCTAACCTTACACAAAATGACTTTGTCCTTAGGCAAAGGGACATGAATAACTAAAATATTTCACATATGAATAAAATAATATTTTAAGTGATGTAAACAATAATGATACAATCTTGTACAATAATTAACAATTAATAATTTCGCAAAAGTCCTAAATTATTCCTACTGATAAGCTCGACACTGCAGACAGACTGTTTCTTCTATTAAAATATCAGGCTTCTCAACTGGGATTACTGACTTTGAGGGCAAAAACTGGCCAAAAACTAAAAAAGAGCTCTAACCCACATTTTTTTTTAGCTCCATTCTTCTTTTTTATATAATTTTTTATGCTCTTCCAACGTTATAATACTAAAAATGCTAGAATAGCATTTATATGTATTGTTTTCTATCTTTGAGTTGAGACCAGAAATGTGTAAACTGTAAATTATTGTAGTAAAACATAACTACATGATTGGAAAAATAACAATTAGCAGAAAACAAGATATTAAATGGACTGCATTTCTATAGTGCTTTTCTAGTCTACTGACCACTCAAAGCGCTTTACAACGTTTGCCTCACATTCACCCATTCACACACACATTCACACACTGATGGCTGGGGCTGCCATGCAAGGCGCCTAGCTTTCCATCAGGAGTGGTTAGGGGTTCAGTATCTTGCTCAAGGACACTTCAACACACTCTGGAGGAGCCGGGGACCGAACTGGAAACCCTCTGATTATCAGACGACCCTTCTACCTCCTAAGCCACACCGCCTGCTGTTAGCCTTTGGCTGGGCTTTAGTATGCTTTTACTGATGTATTCAAAAAAGTTATCTGTGTATATGGTGGCCAATATGCAAAAAAAGACAGTACATATTACAGTAAAAAGCAGAAATGCAAATAAACAAACAAAAAAATACAAACAGTGATATCATTAATTATTTTGTCCAACAGGCTCCACTCTTTAAAATCCTTTGTGTAGACATGACTTAGCAGAATAGTGTGTCACAGGTGAGCACATAGTGGTGCAGACTGGACTAGGAACTTCAACAATAACCTTCTTAATGTCTTTTTAAACTATAAAATACCACGCCTGCAGTACATATCTATATTATAACTATCTGATTACTAAATTTGAGGATTCCTAGGCCAAGCCTATGCCAAGTGTTTTTAAAGCTATAGTAATGCCACTCAGAAGCTCAGCTGGTCATATCTTTTCACCTAGTGACTCTGTTGCCAATGCAAAGGAAGATGGCGATAGGGGGCGTCTTTGAGAAGCACCTCTAGTTACTAGAAAGGGCCCAGAGATTAGTCCATTTGTATCTGTTTTTTAGGCTGTTTATTTAAACGCTTTTATCATATTCTGTGTGAAGAGCTTTAGACTTTTATTATTATTATTATTATTATTATTATTATTATTATTCTCTGTTGTTTTTTTTTTTTTTGTATGGACCTTGAGTCTGGAATAAAGCATATCTATCTATCTATTTATCTATCTATCTATCTATCTATCTATATTGCGTTTACTGAGAGTAGGCTGACAGAGCATGCATGTTCTTTTTCAGCAGAAATTCCGTGAGTATGATTTCCACTGTGAGACACTGAGTTGGTGTCCCATGACGGTCTAAATGCTGTTTCAGAGAGCGCTCCACCCTAAGAAAACTAATAATTCTGGGGGAAAACACTGAATACTTCTCATTTTGGGGACAGCCATACAGTCTTCAGATTTGAAAAACAAAAAATCAAAAACCAAACCATAGGCCATTCTGTGTACATATGAAGAGTTTTTGTCCACATCACTGAATACAGCAGAACTAAAAGCCCTCCCACCCCTGACAAGGCCACAAGCCACTGTCATTCACCTTATTACTTTGACTTTAGCTCTTACCTGGTCCCAGTCTATACTGCGGAAAAATGTGTGTGATTTGATGTCTGTAAAGCCCGTCTGGACCTGGCAACCAAGCCGCTCTTTAGGATCCTGTTGGGACAAAGACAACTGGTCAGGAAAGAGAAAAAAAAAATAGAAAAAGCAGAATTTCAATTTCTGTCTTTCTGCACTTTCTTATCACATCCACTGGATGTAACTCTTTGAAACCAAGGAGCCTGTGGTTGGGCTTCTAGCTTGACAGGTTTTACTTCACCCTATATCTACATCTGCTATATCTATATATCTATATCTATACTGATATTTATCTATACATATATAGGTAACTTTTTTTTCTTCAGGTTTTCTGGTGTACCCAGGTACTGCCTCTATTTCTGTTACCTTTATTACATAAGTCTAATGATTCTCCACAAATACAAACACCGACACTTGTGTTTTAGGTCCAGACGACATTCCACCTCTTTTTTGCTCCCCACATGGACCGTTTGCCTGCATAAAACCACCCTGACTACAAACACTAACGGAGTCTTGTTCCTCGTCCATAAATTCTATATATGTATATGTTGTATATTTAATCTGTTCATGGAGATGACACACAAACTGGCAATGCTGCAGAAAGTACTGAAATCCTTTGTTAAAATAAATGGAATATCATAATGCAAAAATACTCCCTCTAATATGTAGTGGAGTCAAGCAAAACTGAAGCACTCAAGTCATGTGCGAGTGCCTCAAAACTGTACTTAGGTGAAATACTTGAGTAAATGTGCCTTCTTACTTTACACCTTTGCAAACTGGATCAAAATTTGGGAATAGTAATGCCAGGCTGTTCTACATAATTAAGCATCTGAGATACACACGTACACATTTTCTTTTAGCACCACTAAATGTAAATCCCAGTTAGCCAATCTCTGCTAATCACCCTTTCTTCTATAAATGTGATATCACTGGGATATCATACACTAAAGTCATATCAAGAGGTAGCATTTACTATTTTCATGTGTTATACAACCCCTAGGAGCAATTGCTGCATGGCCAAATTTGTTGCTGATTATGAATATGAATATGTCTGTTATACAACTTGCTGCTGCCACACACACCATGCTAAGACTCAGGCAGCACTCTTTTCATCACAACAATTATGGCAATGACTTAAAAAAGCACAGTGCATGTGAAAAGCTACAAGGCCAACTGCATAAACAGGAGCACCCCAGTGCATTGGAGTGATACCACAATCTCACAAACACACACACACTCACTCACACACACAAAAGAAACCCCATAGCAATAATTTTGACACGCACTCACCCCATACATACATGAAGATATCCACATGTTCTGTACATATGTTGATCATATCTGAGTACATCTGTGCTTTCAATACATTTGATGAGGTGAACAGTTTTTTTTCCAAAAAGCGTGTAGTACATGTGGACACTTTCTGTACATATGCCCTGTAGGATCAGAAATAGTCTATACAGGGAGTTGTTCCACCTACAGGAATACATGGCTCCACCTCCAGGGGGCGATGAAGAGCACTAAAACTGAGCTAAACAGAGTCAAATGAACAGTGGTCAACAGGACTATTCCAGAAAATCAGCTCTCTAAATGGTTATATTGTATTTACTGTGCATTTAGTGAACATGGCCAGAGGCTGGTTCAGAAGATACACATTTCTATGAGATTAAATAAATGAAATCTGGAACCATTTGGGGAAAAAGAATTCTTTTTTATCTGAAGTCATTTCTTGATAGAGAAATGATGACCTTGGAGTGGACTATTCTGCTTATTGCACATCTTGTAAAGCTGCCTCCATACAAATGGCAGTAGTACAAGCAAAGTAATTCCAATAAAATTGTAGTTTTCAAGAGTGGGTGGTCCCGTTCTGTTTACATTTTGAGGTTGCCAAGAAGCAGCCGAGCAGCTAGGAGAGGCACTCACCTGCTGCCGTCGCTTGAACTGGAGGACAGTATTTTGCTCCACTTTTCCCTGTCTGCAGTGATTGGTGCACATTAAATATTGTCAACATCCATTATTTATTACTATTTTGGAACAAGTTTTGGAATGAGTTTTGGAAGACCTGGAACGAACATTCAGTTGGAACAAACCGCTATGGGGATGAGTGCAGCCGTGACAATAGTTGGTTACTCAGAAATAATGGACAGCTTTAACGGACCAATCGTGAAGCAGCTCAACTCAGTGTCTGTAGTGGACAGTTGGCTCGCGGAGGCAGGCAGAAGGAACATGGAGTGATGCATACAACTGACATTCCAGCTTTCAACAGAGTTAACATTAACTGCCGGCTAGCAATGACGTGGGTATTGCTAATAACAAATGTTTCACACAGCATACAGCTGCACATTCCACACACATCAGGAGAACTGAACAATCACACAACACTTTATATTTGGATGCTGGGTATTTCCAGCACCCAAACAAATAAATGTCTCCTGTTTTCCTATGATCACATGAGAAGTTACTGCCTAATTGTATTTTTCAAGGTCATCCATACTTAGTGAAATGTTGGAGAAACGTACATTTACACACCATTCATTTACTGCTCCAATACGTGCCTAATTTTATATTTTGCTTATTTGTTTATTATATCAACATTTCATATCTGTAACTAAAGGAAAACAACCAAATCTAAAGGGAACTTCACTGATGTACGCATTAGGGGCCAATAAAACTCTGATCTACTGCGGACCAGAGGGGAAAAAATGTGTTAAACACTGATACTGTCATGTTTTTTCTCATTCATTCATTTGTACTTCGCAGATTGGTGCTTTATGTTTTATCCTCCATTTACTCTTTTCTTATTTATATCCTACAACTCCTGAGCTGTATATTATTATTGATGTCTTACTGATGCAACAATCTGATTTCACTGCAGAGAGCATGAAAATTTCATCCAGTCTTAACACAGACACAAACACATATGCACTCAGGCAGTCTGAGCCAAATGAAAGAGGCCCTCAGTGAGAGTGGCTGCCAGGTTGGCCGTCCACAGCACTGAACTCGTTCTTGGCCGCGGTCCTACGCATGCTGATTTGACAGAGCACTGTACACGGACATAGAGGCATCTTATTGGGATTGAACCACTCTCACCTTGTTTAGAAAGCCCTTGAGCACGCTGGCAGCTTTCACCGACAGAGACCTTGGGATGCGAATGGGCTTCTCAAGAATAACTGTTGGCAGAGAGGAGAAGCAAAAAAGAGACAGAGAGAGAGAAACAGAGAGAGAAGGACAGTCGTGAGAAGGGAGGAAGACAATTGATGATTCACAATCCGGCCTGCCTGTGGGTGACCACGTCTGCTGCGTGGGAGTCAAAGGGAGGGAGGAGGAGATACAGAGCACTCTATTTTGTTCTTTCCATCACAGGCTTTTGTTGCTGTTCACACAGCCTTGAGATTCCCACAACTCTACAATGTCATGTTAAAGGACAAACAGAAAAATACCCTTTTTCCCTCGAAGGTGTGCAGTGCCAAGAGGAATGACAGAATGAGCAAGACGTATACTGTTTACAAACACTGGTCACCTTTGAATATTTATCATGTCAAACGTTGGGCCAGACACTTATTTCAAAGCAATCAGAGGTCATTCTCTTCACCAGAGCTGCAACCGCCGCTTCACAAACAGCACAGGAGAGGAGGGCAAGATGGTGTCTGAGTGTACATCAGTTTTTGAAAGCAGGGAAAAATATCAGAGGCTCATTCGCTTCCTGACTCTGGAACCTACTGCATTTTCTGCTGAAATACAATTGTAATCTGCAGCTCATCTTGATTAAAAAAAAAATATTGACTGACAATATAACTTGCTAGGGCAAATCATTTATCCCTGCCCCAGATCCCCTCAAAACACAGAAAAACTGATAAGGGTCCCTGTGGAGTGCAATTGCTCGTCCTCCTTCACCCATCCTTCCTGCTCCCCTCAGCCATCATCATCCCAGTTGGAACATTTCATGTCTGGTTGCAACTGATCGAGGCACAGAGACATTTAACCCACATGCATTCATCGCCTTTATCCATCTCTCCTCTGTCTCTTCTGTGCTAATTTACATGCTCGCCCCAATACTGGCATCCTGACAGCAACGTAAGACCAGCCATGTCGCTCATCTTTTCCCTCTCGCTCACTTACAGGAAAATTCCACCCTTGGATACTCTTTACATTGTCACATATCATCAGTCGGCGATGTTCAGTGCAATTTGGAGGTTCATTTTGTGATGAAGTGATGTAATTTACTTTTTTACTGTATCCACTTTCCTTCAGTCTGGGTACTGCTACAGCAGATTTCCCACATGTCCCACGTAGCCCAGAGAGCTGGCCTAGACTTGTTGCATGAGGCTGTTGGTTTTATGTGTAGATGGAGGAGCAATAATGATGCCAATGATAGTGCTAGTTCTAATGAAAGCCAGAGTTTCCAGCTGAGAAGTTTGAGTAAGGACCTGCGCCTCTTACTCTAAACACATCTTGTGGCTGTGTTGCGTTAGGTACTATTGAATCAGTGTCAGTGGAGAAACTCGTGGCTGCCTCTTTTGTAATGGATTTCTCCCTGGATGACTATTGAACATCGCTGCAAAGTGGTGAGTTCATAAAGAAAGCCCTTTCTCTTAAATTCTATGAGACTCACACAAAAAGCTGATACTTACAGTTCATGCATTCCATGAACTATATATATTCCATTGTACATAAATGCACTAGACATACTCAGCATGATGTTACCTCAACCATATAAGCAAATACACCTACAAACACTGCAAGGGATTCTGCAAATGCAAGATCCATCGCTAGTTGTTGCTTCTTACTTTTGTTGTAGTGTCTTGGCGTGCATTTCTCCTTTCAAAGCCAGCGAAAAGTTCACTCATTTTGAAAAAAAAATTATATTATTTCACTTAGCTGTTCTGTAGGACCGTAGTGGTGCTATCTTCTTTTCATCATTACTGACTGCTAGATGCTCCAAATGCAACCTGTTAGCCTCCTGTCATTGAGGTGGACTTCCCCCCAGCTAACATTCTGAAATATAACTGCCTTAATCCACTCAAATTTCAGGGACCCCAGTGGCTCATCAGTCCTTAGCGTAGCATTCTGAGTTCCATTCTCTATCAGCTATCAACAGAACTATCTTCTTGCTTTCTTGAAGCGCTCTCTCTGCTGGTCCTCAGTCACAGTGGTGGCTGGTATGGCAAACAGAGAAGAGTAGAGGAAAAGAAGAAGCTAGCCCCAACATGTCTTGCTTGCTATCTTTTAGCACTCAGGAGAAAGTTGTTTTTTGTCCTCCAGCAAGTGTACATTTGTTCAGTGATGGAAAAAAAATAGCAAACACAAGCATAGAAAGAATTCTTATTCTGTTTTCAGATTCTGAAGCAATGTACTTCCATCTCTGCGGTGGCTACTGCTGCTGTGACATGGAGTGATGCAGGAATTACAGAGGTTACTGGATCTTTCTTGATGTTGATGATAGGAAAAATAGAGTTTTCAACAGTAATTTGAGCAAAACTATCATCCATGTGCACTCAGCTACGAGGCGAATTAAACAAAATGACATTTTTCAAAATACCGGCCAAACTATCAGTTTAAAATGGACATATTTTTGCCTGAATGTATAACTTAGTGAGGATCAGCATGGCACCTTGTGACTGCCTCCCCCACTGAATAGAGTCGTTGCCAGTCTCCATGTGGCTGTCTGTCTAAAGCCCTGGGGTTGGCATGGGTAACACCAATCGCCCGAGCACGGCCTGGTATAAGGTCTAGCTAGGTGGCATATGGCTGGGTGGCTCCTATAGGGAAGGGGCTGGTTTCCGTTTGCAGGCGTTCATCCAGGAACCCACTGCTCTGCCGGCAGAAATGCCAAGCGGATGATTCTGGCGGCAGATGCTAGCCATGATGCCATGCTATGCCACCGACGGTCACAGCAGAGACATAATGCGTCACAAGAGGCTACAGTAGTATGGAGGAATTTCTCTTATAGGAGGGGTGCGTGGGTGGCTGACCGAGGGAGGGAGGATGAGGCAAGGGGTCTTAACTATATAAGGGTACCATATGGTGTGAGGAAACACAAACGCAAACACAATGGAAGACAATGTATAGGTTCCTAAGGGTGTGGTGATGCCTATAGTTTGTTGCCTTTAGTCCAAGCAATTATGAAAATTTAATTTAGCTGCATTTTTATCTTTGGTTTATTTGCATTCACGGCATCGTGAGATAAACCAGCAAAAAAAAAAAAAAAAAAAAAAAAAAAAAAAACTGCCAAAAAACATTTGCATTGTCCAATTTAGATGAAACTATAAATAAAAATGATGTAGATTTATTTTATTAGCTCTTGAATATCTAAAGCAATTTGTAATTAACACACATGAAATTAGTAATGACACATAGCGTATCAGCTATTCAAATAGGAATTTATTGTCTAGGACTTTAGACAGAATGGAGACTAAGAAAAGCCAAATTAGATCATTAATGCTGGAGTAAAGAGAAAAGACAAGAAAACATAAGGTGGCAATAGTATTATTTAGAGTAGGATATGTGGAGCTATAAGAGCATTAAATGTTTGAGTGATAGCTGTACTGATACTTGGCTGTGAGGGTCCAAATCCTCCATGTTACACAACTGCATTTTCCCTGTGGAGGTCCAGCAAGTGGAGCATCTAACTAACAAGGTAATCAGCACAGTAACAAAACACTCAGCTTTGACTCAGTCACTAAAGGGGTCCAATTAGAAAATCAAAACCAATTCAAGGGCCAAACCCAAGGACCCATATTTAAAGTGGTCTTTCGTTTGACCAAAATATGTCCCGAGTAAGTATGTAAGTATGAATTTTTCATGAAACATTCAAAAATGTATTTTTATAAAACAAAACACCCGCGACCCTATTGAGGATAAGCGGTTTAGAAGATGAATGAATGAATGAATGAATAAAACAAAACAATGATATCTAAAACCAAACTGACTACAGAGTGGAAAATGAGCTGAAAACAGTCCACTGTGTCATTCCTTTTTTCCTCACATGTTGTATCTGTAGGCCGCCCTGGATTTCCTTTTTCATTCAGAGTTGATCTGTTGTTGCTGTTCTCTCATTTTGAAAAAAAAAAACACCCCTGATGTGAGTGGAGGAGCTGCTGTTAAGGATATGCAAAGCATCATCCTGTCAGCTGATGGGATTGGCTGTTGGATTTGTGATGTACCAAATCTACCTGGGCCAGGGTACAGCTGAATCTCAGATTTCAGTAGAGGACTGTGTAAACTCCACTTTGCACACATACAACACACTATAGTCAAGGTTAGGGGACATAAACAAGAGACAGTATTAATGTATTAATGCACCCCTAACACAACATATCTGTGTCTCCCTTGGCCTGAGTCAGCCTCTCACTTACATCCTTCTTTCATGCAGACAGACTGAAATGAAAACCATGCAGCTGAACTGAGAGCGAGAGAAAGTTCAATAAAATGTCAAGAGATTTCATGGACTAAAACAAATTAAAACTTAACTGGATTGAATTACTAAAACATGACTAAAGCTAATTAACAATTGTGTGAAATGAAATTAAGTGGCTGCCAAAATTAGCACTGTTTCTCATCTTTAATGAAACATACCATAACCATCTAAGCCTGGATTCACACAGGCTCAAAAACTACATTTTTAATCCTTTCCACTACATAGGATTTTTATTTTATTTTTCATTTTTTCATCTTGTCTATATTTAGACAATGAGACAGTGTTTGTAGAAATGTGTACACATCCAAAGAAATCCAGCAAATTGGGAACCTCCATTATGTGAATCATCAGGCAAAACACTAGACACTAGAATTACAAGCACAAAATGAACAAATATGAGTCATAACCCCTATATATTGTAATAGCCCTGTGTCCCACCTTGGAAGAGGTACTCCTCTGTGTTCATGTCAGGATTGTCTGTGATAATGTCGAATGGGGACCTCCCAGCCATCATCTCAAACATCAGCACACCCAAAGCCCACCAATCGACACTGAAGCCTGCAGAAGGATAAAACGACAGGACACCATCTTGATTTTAAGCTTTCATTAAACACGGAGGACTGTCTAAAACTGCGCATGGCAAGACCTTCAGTAAAAATACACCTGTCCTATCGGCATAAATCACACCTCGAGCTTCAACAGAGAAGAAAGTCTCAAGTGAAGAGTGGCCCTGTAGATTTACCATATTCACTTCATTTCATACTTTGGTGTGGTCCTTCTTTCAAATTCAAATTTAAGAGTCAAATCCAAAAGTGTCCTCTAGAAAGAGCAACAAGTGAATCTATCAAACACTGGCTGAACCTCTCTACTTCTAGGTTTTGGAGTCGATCCTGAAAAGAAAGGACTCTTTGATTCCAAGCATTGAGAACTGAGAGCCGACTCCAAAACTGTGAAGTCAGTTTCACATGGTAGAATTGATTCCAGAAATGTCCCAGAAATGTAAACAACAATCAAAAATCATGTCCTCTCTTTGTCTCCCTGTTTCACTGCATATGTATGTTGTATGTACCGTGATCTGTTGAAACTGGACTTTTACTGGCTAACCAGTGACGTGTTACTTCAAGGGAGAATTTACACACTGATTGGCCAAAGAGGATTGCGGCTGTGGCTGTGATTAACTTTTGGTGAATATCCAACATGCGAGAAGGAAGTCTTGACAATTCCATAGTGTTGGTAGATATATGCACTCTACTGAGAGCTTTCTATTTTCGATGTAGAGTTCTGGTATTTCATGGTGATCTAAAGCACTTTTCGACCTCGATAAGAAAACAATTCTGGGAGATTCTGGAATGTTTTGCCATGAATAATGTCAGTTTTACAGACACTGAAAATGTGCATTACCAATTGGCTGCTTCAATCCAAAAATACTGCCTCTGGTACTGGTCTTGAGAAATCTGTACTGGTCTATTCCAATGTGGTTACTACTGACCGTAGTCCTCTCCTCGGAGGATCTCTGGTGCGATGTAATTTGGCGTTCCACAGAAAGTACTGGTGGTATCACCTGGTCTGATCCCCTCCTGAGTGGCAGGGAAAGAAGAAGGGGATGGAATAGTAATTGTAAAAAAAAAGTAGTGTGGGAGATGTGATGGACAAGGACATGAATGGTGGAAGAATAAAGGAGAGAGGCCCCCTCAGTATTTCTCGTCAATATTGATCTACTACATTATTAATTCTCCTATGTCAGCCATCTCCGCAGCAGTCAGAATGTGTCTCTTACCTTGCACATGCCATAGTCTGTGAGCTTTATGTGTCCCTCGTGGTCCAAGAGAACGTTGTCCAGCTTCAGGTCACGGTAGATGATGCCCTTTTCATGAAGGAAGTTCAGAGCAATGCAGATTTCAGCAGCATAAAATCTGACAAGAAGCAGAGAGATGTCCAGAGAATAATGTGCAATTTTCTTTCATCAGAGGGAATTGTTCCAGTGCCTGACAGACATGATGTCACTGTATCTCAAAGCTTCAACTCCAAATTTGATTTAATTTGATGAAATGGGTGAGATGCAAAAATGCCTACCTACCTTTTTTTTGGTCAATTTCTAATCAATCTAATTTTCACTCTGTCACTACTTTCTCCATGTTTTTGAGAGAAATCAATTTACTCAGATTTCTTGTGTTTAAATACTTGTGACAGCATTAAACATTAGTTAATGACATGAATTCTTCCTGACCAGGACACTATTAGGACACTAGTTCTCTACTGACACATTAACAGCAAACACAACTCTATTAACGCTCTGCGCCTGACTCCTGCTATGATGAGCGCACTTGGCTTTGTTTCTCTACCTTAATACTAGCACCACGCTTCCTCCTCCATGTGCATAGTTATTATGTAGTCTGTCACGAGAAGATAAGCCTGCATTAAACCCTGATGAGCCTTTCTCCATCTGACTGGTGTAAGGGAGAGATGTTTGACAGGCGAATGGGAAAAAAAAGCAAACCGCACCCCCATGCTTCGCGGTGACAGCTCCGACCGTACACTGTTGTTTTATTGCTGGCATCCAGACTGGCATAAGCCGCATCCTATCGGCACCGCCATCCACTGCCCACCGCCTCCCCCACAGCACAGGGGAATGCGGCAGGGCTCTCTAGAAGCGCCGCTCATGAATATGTACGATCATTATGAGTGATTAACATGCTGCTTTGCATATGCACAGCCACTGTCTTCAGAATACAGATCGCAGGGGCCGATAGGGGCCCAATGGTGCCTCTCTAAATTACCCAGCCTTTGATCCAGGGTTTATCAGTGCCGCAGTTGGAGTGCCCCGCAAGTAGACAGGCACAATGAATTATGGGTGCTCATTATATTTTTCAGGGGTGGAAAAAAAATGTTTTAAAAGACAAGTTGGGTTTTGCCAGTGTCGGTAAAGTACACTACCAAGCGTACATTTTTTAAGGAGCACTTAAAATTGCCATTGAGCAGCATTTGTACTGGGACTAAATGCAAAGGAGAACCTTGTATAAGCATCTTAAACCAAGAGCAAGCACATAATCCTCCAACTGTCCTGAATCAGAAAACAGAAGAAGCTTTCTTTCATAAAATTTATTGTTTTTGCTCTAGCGAGATAGAAGATAGGCGCACCGTGTGCTTCACATACACACGATAACGTACAATAAGAAAAAAAAAAACAAAACAAAAGAAGAATCATACGGGCTAATTTAATCTGCACACCACCCAAAAATAGTTCTCCCAATTGCACAGTGCTGTTCCCTGTACAGTCAGTTTGTCATTTTCTGATGAACAGGAGTTCTCTGCACAAGCTGACAGAGCCATGTCAACTTAACCAAAATCCAATCACGAACCGGCCCCCTTCTGTGTCATCTCCTGTTCAATAGAAGCTATTCCTGGGGGCCACTCAGCATTATTCCACCATGTTCCTCACATTTTTCAATTACATGTGCAATGGGAAAGTAGTGAGAGAGTGGAATAGAGAAAGATTATGGACTATATCTGGGTCTACAAAGGTGACAGAGACTGCAAAAAAAAAAAAAAAAAAAATGTTGCTTGGACACTCCCTGGGTATATAGTAAGTTTTCAACTGATACAGTATACAACTAGCTTAAAGCTCCAATTCATAGTTGTAGCATGGACTCCACTCCTGAAACATGTTTGAAGAATTGACTGAAACAATTCTTCTCAAGCTGACTGACTAGCAGTTTTCGCGAGCTAAAGCTGAGATTTACAGGGAATTTATATCTTTATGAAGGTTTGTTTATGATGCTTCAGTGGCCATATTGTCACCTCACACCAAGAGGGTCCTGAATTTGAGACTTGCTCACAGTCCCTTCTGTGTTGAATGTTTCCCTGCCTCTCACCCAATGCATGCTGGGATAGGCTCCAACCCTCCGCGACTCTACTTAGAAGTAAGTGGTTATGAAAAATGGATGGATGCGTTCCAAAAACAATAAAGTAACAAAGAGACTTCGTAGTGAACAGTGGTATGTGTAGGATTTTTACATCAATGAATCATCACCACATCAATTTTGAGTCATTAGGATTGCCATGAATATATAAGTTTGGTAGCTTCTACAAACATCTACTCTACATTTAACATTGTGTGTCAACAAGTACTATATCTGTTCAATTGCTTTACCACACAAAGGGGAATCAGTGTATATCACAAAACAGCGCAAATGGAGCTAACAATTTCAGTTACTGGCAATGGCAGATGGTGAAAAGAGTGAAAGATGGATGGAAAAATTCCCTCAATCATGTTTATTCTCTTCAGGGAGGAGCAGGGGGTAAAGAAAGCAACAGGGTTTTGGACATATAATTTGAATTTGGAGGAGCACCACCAATAATATTACTACTGCCATGAGATACAGGCACAGTCAGTTGACTACACCATGGTATCATTTATTTATGGTAATTATACCAAAGTATCACGATTAATATGACAATGGCATATTGATGTTAAAAAAAAAATGTTGCATGTAACTCCTTCAGCTATTAAAATGACAGAAAAGCCACATTTGTCCTCAGTCATGTGTTATGTGTCATGGTCCACAGATTGGCTGGCTAAAGAGCCATTCAGTTTCATTGTGCAAAATATTAAACGCAGAAAACCAAAATACCATCATGCACTGTGAACCCACTGAAAGCAACATGAATTAACATGAAATAGTTCTTGCAATTTTTTACAAAAATTACAAAAAAAAAAACAACAACAACAACAACGCTGGCCTATGAATATTATTTTTAAGTTTTTAACATTTCCTTATTTTGTTTCAATCTGTTTTAATTTAAAAATTCCTTTGTGAATGTTTTTTTTTTTTAAGTTTAATTTGTATTTATTTTTATAAATATTTACTTTTTTTGTGAACAAATACGTAGTTTTAAATGGGACTCTGAGCTGGGAAATGGCAGTTAAGTGGAAACACTGTACCAGATATCTGCACTCCAAAATAACATTTATTTATTAATTTGTTTGTTTGTTTGTTTGTTTGTTTGATCAAGTGGATCCCACACTTGTGGTCCAGACAGAATCAATCTGCTGTCCACTTTTGGACTGCAACCCACCACTTGAGAATCACTGTTCTAAAATATATATATGCAAAAATAAATTGGATTGGGATTTAAGTTTTTCATGTCAAGTTACAGTCAGCATGTTGAGATATGTAAGATGTGGGTCTTTACCGTGCGTGTTCTTCGGGGAGCTTCCGTTGTCGTTGCATATGAAACATCAGATCCCCGCCATTCACATACTCAATCACGAGAAATAACCTATAAACCAAAGCAAAAGGGGGGAAAACATCAGGGCGCAAATGGTATTCTTTGTCAAGAGTATTTTTCAGATGATATAGATAGTTACAAGCTATAAAGACTCTTACTGACTGAACATCTTGAGGAAAACTACAGGAATATAAAAATAGTCTGTCCTTAACAAGACATAATAGTGCTCCATAGAAACCTTGTGATGTACAGGTAGAAACCAGTACATGAGCAACAAAAAGGTATATTTCCTATATCATCTCTGCTGAGGTTACTTCATTTTGAGTCTGTTTACTTCTTCAGGTGTCAAACTCAATGCCCCATCTTCAAATATATTTCCCTGAAAGAAATGTTTCCTATTCACTGTGAGCCAGTGTTGAATGCTACTGGATCAATGCAGTGTTAGGTACTGAGATACATGGAGGGCCCACACAAAAAATTAAAACACAATTCAGATTTTATTCTCAAGATACTGATTATCACAGTTCTATTTTCCCCCCTCACAATTCTGATACTATCCTCAGAAGTCATTTTTAAAACATTTTTGAGTGGTCCTGCTGCTCTTCCGTATAGAGGCAACTTGCTAATCTAAAAGTGCATTGCACTGCAGGAGCGTCAATCAGACCCTTACCGACTTTCTGTCTGGAAACAGGAGTGCAGGCCTACTAAGAATGGATTGGTGGATGCCTGCTCAAACACATGCTTCTCTGTCTGCACCCAGTCAATATCCTGTAGAGACGGGGAGGATGTTGAGACAGACAGAGACAGAAATAGCAGGGGGGAAAGATAACGTATTAACAATCAATTTGTCTGATCAATGGAGCACTGCCAAGAGTTGCTATGTGGTCAAACAGACAGACAGGGAGATATGCAATGCCACAGATAAGAAACCTTATTCAGTCGCAGAACAATCTTCCCACTGAGCCAGCCAGCCTCATTCCCCAGAGACAAGGAGGTAAAAACATGTTGCTTCCATGCTGCTTCAAATGGTAGAATACCATACACTGCACATTTAGCTATCTACTGAAATTTGTGTTGCAGTGAATATCAGGGAATATTAAAGGGATTGTTCATTCTTTTTGAGTAACTGGCTGGATGCTCCAAATGCTAACTGTTAGCCTCCTGACATTGAGGTGGACTTCCCCCCAGCTAACAGTCTGAAAAATAACTGCCCAACAGTTAGCATTTGGAGCATCCAGCCAGTATCCAGCACTCAGTAACAATGACAGGAAGAGAGCACCACTACTGTCCTACAGAACATGTAAATAATTAATAATGCATTCTTTCTGTTTGTTTGTTTGCTTGTATTTTTAAACATTTTTTTTAATCATGGGTCACCATAATTTAAAAAAATACCTTTTTTCACTGCTCATCAGTAAAAATACCAAAGATAATGTAAGCCATATCTGTATTAGGTAGGTGAACCCCCTGATTGCCACCATGTATTATATACTAGTCAAGTGGCGAAGTGCTTATTTCATAGCATCTCCAAAGCTGAAATGTTAAGTCACATTTACTCTAAAAGGAAAGAGGATGTTTTGAGTACTTTTGCTTCTATGTTTCAATGGGAGAGAAGACAACAAATCGTAAAATAATATAATAATTATCAGCACGAATACCAGGATGTTTATTTTAGGAGGATGTTTGTCTGTTACAGCAAAGTCTCAGATAATGCTGAACAGAACAGGTGGCCAAAACAAATTAGGTTTTTGCCATTGCAAAGACAGTACTCAGCCACAAGTATATAACTTGCAATGCATTCTAATTTCAGACAAACATGAGGATGAACTGTCATGGAGCTGCCTTGTTTGTTAAAATAAATAAATTTAAAAAACAAACAAACAAACAAAAAACAAAAAAAACAGGTTTCTTTGGCCAGCCCAGCTAAGAGAATGGACTGGAGTGGTGTGCCAAAGGATGAGTGGGCTGGATTAACACAATGTCTGTCTTCTAAAACTTCCACCAGTTGGTTGTTGACACTAACAAAGGCAGAAAATCCCCTTTTACAAATGACAGACATAGGACTCCATTTTATTCACTATGTGTTGCATGTGCTGGTAATGCAGAGATATAACACTGAGGGAAAATTATCCCTAGGCCAAACCTGCATTTGTTATTCCAATGATTTAGACAGTCAAACAGTAGTGAACTAGTCAGAAACCACAGGGCCAAGCTTCCAATCTGTGATGGCACATCTTGGTGGAGCCAAAGACAGCACATGCATGGACAATGGGCCTCATGCATGATAATACGATAGGTCCAGAGCAGTAACACGGTTTTTTCATACTTCTGTTTATGAGATTATTGGTGAATGTGGTGACTTCTCTTAAAACACTTGTATGTGTCACTGAAGAATGAATTTGTTGGTACAAGTAGGCTAGTTCTTGCATGAGGCCCAGTGTCTGGTTGACTGATTCTGTGGAAAGTGTCCACAAAAGCCATGATGGATTTATGCCATACAGGAAAAATGCTAAATACAAAACTCCTCATTGAAATTAGCACTCATTTCAGTTTTCTGATAATGAATAGAACTTGGAAACTCGGGATCTGATTTTTCTGACCTTGTTAATTCTTCATCATAATTTGAGGGGACATGGTGACTTATTTGATTTTTGGTTTGTGGTTGAAATTTCAATGCCTGGCTTGTTGTGAAATGCAAATTTGTCATCACTAAGTTCATGTGTGTGAAATGTAAAAAAGCTGAGCAAGGGTTACCAAATTCTACAGAAAGCTTCAATAATGGCATCTTAGCATGTCTAAGTTGTTGGTTTCAACTATCAAGGCAGTTTGAACCATTTGACGTGAACATAGCATCACTATGCTTTAATGTCAAGGAACGTCCTTCACCTGTCTGTCAATCAAAAATCTTTATGTCTGTATATCAAAAATCTTTATTCACAAATCAAAGATTACTAGAATAACATCTGAATTATGTTTTAAAGTGGATCATTATAGGTCAGTTACGCTTCATAATTTAGTTACAGAAAGCTTTGAAGCAGTGTTCCGCCTAAGGCAAGGTTTTATGCTGATTTACATTGTCAATAAGTTGATGTTAATTAATATTTTATGTGGGCTACAATAATGTCTCTAAATTTTGAGTTCCCCATGCTGTGCTCTAGCACCACATGGTTATAAAATAACAACATGATTCAGACCCCTTATTGTGCAAATGGAACCAAGGTCCTTCTGTTCAATTCATCAGTATTTCAAGCATTCATAATTATGCATACTGTAACATCATAACACATTCCTATTGGTCATTTCAGCTATATTACTAGCACAAGGAGTTGTCTGTGCAAAGCTCGTACAAGTTTCCTTTGATGTCAGGCATTAGTCTACTAAAGAGATTAATAATTAAACTAATATGCACGAATAAGCTCATAAATAAATGAGAACTGGATGTCCAATCAAAACACTGGGTGGATTAAATGAAGTGTAATATACAGGCCTAACAACATCACTTTCTTTAAATCTTCCATTCTGTTAAAAGCTTTAATATTTAGATGAAATGCTGCACTTCTTTTGTTATAGTGGCTTGTTTTTGATCTTTAATTGTTATTGAAATTTGAGTTGGAGAAGTTAAAGTTTGACTCTTGAGAATTTGCAAGCGGATACTCTGTGGTTTCTCTGGGACATAATATAATATAATATATAACACCGAGTAATGCCACAGTAATCATAATAATCATATGAAAAAATTAAATAATAGTGGGCATCCCTGAGCCAATAAGTTAAACTATAGCTCCACCTAGTGGGCCCAAATAACGCAGACAGAGCGTGAAGTCAATCAGATGCAGCTCAGCCTTTCACATACGTACTGGAAATGTATACACCATTCTATTTTCAGGCACAGATTAAATGGAAAGGATTCCTTTCTTTGTTTGCAGGGATCAGTAAAACTCCAAAATCAATAGGAATCAATAAGAACACCTCAAAATCTGACACAGCGCAAGCAAAGTTGCTTAAATATGTTCAGAATCTATTTATGTGTGGTTACAAAATTTTTGAAGCTGAGCTTTCTCTGTTTCTAAAATGTATTTCACTTCATGTTTGTTTGTAGATTCACCTCTGCCACAACTGACAGTATCCCCCAGATTTCTCCCACCCTCTCCTTTTCCTCCTCCACCTCCTGAGTCATCCATTCTCACTCCTCCTTCCTCCAAAATGTTTTTTTTTCCAATTCATACGCTCTCCCCACTTTTGTGCTGCCTCCACCCCCACTTTTTTCCTTCTTTCTCCAGTTACTTAATTATTTCTTCACTTTCAGAGTGATCCTATCAGTCCCTGACTCAGTCGTTGTCTTCTTCTTCCCAAGCGCTTCTGCTTCTCCATCTGTTAATTCCCAATTTTTACCCCTCTCATTATCCCTCCATCCATCCATTCCCTACTGATTCTTACTCTTAGGCTTTTTCCACCTCTTGTCCATTACATGTTATCAGCTGTATTCGTCTCATTTTTTTTTTTAGGTTTTCCATTAGGGTTGATATAGTAACTGGTACCAGATACTAATTTTGGAACCACCTCTGATGACAGTCCAAGTGAGCTGAGCAGATACTAAAATGTGACATGAACTGCAGACCATTGATTGGTCAGAGAGAAATTGAACAGTGAAGCCCTGCCTGTTGCTGCTTACAGCCAGGAAATACCTCTGTGAAACTCATCAAGCTGGTGTTTTGAGTTGATAATCTATCCATGTAAAGGAAAAGTGCCATTCTCTCATTCTCTAAATTCTCTCATGAGAGAGAATTTATACCTGAAATGCAGGGTTAATTTAATTAACTGGCTGTTAGAATAGAAAAACGACAGTACTCTAGGCTCTAAGCAAATTTAACAAACATTTGCAATGCACTATTCACAATAACATATGTTTTAGGTAGTGCTAAATTCAACAAAATGAAAAACTAGAAACAATCAATCTGAGTCTGAGAAAACTCTGAGATGGACGTAAAGGCCAAAGGTATGAAACATCTCAGGAATGAAGTGGAAAATGTATGGAGCAAGATTTTCAGTGCTCTAGAGCCTGTCACTGAAACTTTTTAAAATGTGCTAGAAGCAGCTATGTGATGTGATTCAGAAAGAAATGGAAAACTCATGGTCACTGGCTCCAGACCAGTGGCTGTGCTTCCCCCTTTCATCATGGATGAGCAGGTTTTCACCCTGGCCTTTGCTCAAAGAAGCTGGTTAATGTGCTTCTGCTATGGACAGGCTGATTCATGCATAATAAACATAAGCGAAGAGATCACATGGTGAAACTGATGATGTAATTACTATACACAAAAACAGCTGGGTACTCTGAAGCCCCCAGGTTGTGCACCAATTGAAATGCAGATGGCAGCGCAGCACCTCCAGGACTGTCCAGGACTGGGTGAACACTGGGGATCTCTTTTCCTGTTGATGGTTGTCTCAAACCCAGACAAGCTTCCTATTTAAGTAACAGTTCTTGGCCAGAAACTGAACATGCTGATGGCAGATTTGTGGCAGATTTTGAAAAAATCCTTCAACATTTTTTAGTGGACATCCCACAACAATTTGTTAAATCAGTGAAGAAAAGCATAGCTGCCCAACATCTGCTACATGTAATGGCAAACAGGAATCCCTGCTTCAACGAAACATTTTCCAAAACATACTAAATAAAAATACCCCTAACAATTTGTCAATAGGCATCAGCGTATTACTTCATATTACTTCATTTTGTAGTAAACTGGTCATGGAATGCCCTTTAAGTTCTGTATATACAACTGGACCCAGCATTGTGATGTAGAAAAATTTTACTTTGGTAGTTGGATTTTAGTGCTGCCTTGTATAGTGGACATGTATAGTGGACATATAACACCCATTAGCTGGGTGTTACATGTCCACATGGTGCTGAAATATCCTCATTAGTTGCTATGTGCTTCCCTGGGCTGCTGATCTACAATGCTGGATTTCTATCTCTCCATTCACTTCCTTAACAAAACACCTCCCAAAATAATTTTTTAAGTACATGACTGAGCACCAACAAAATGGCTTATGCTAATTTGAAATGCAACATGTCCCATTACCCTTTTTTGGTTGCTTTTTTTCTTGTTTTGTTTAATTACAGTTATTTCAGAAAGTACTATCAGGTCGTTTCTTCCTGGCGTAAGGCTACTATGCAGAAGTTTTGTGTGTCTTGCTTCCGCCTACCTGCCAGATCTACGGTCCAATTCAAATGGGAAAATAGCAAGAAAAGAGCTGTTTTATTTCCTAAAAAATGGGTACTAGGACTTGTTGCCTGTTGAAAAATGCATCTGTTCATACAGGCTGTTGGTAGAGGGTAGCTTTAACATACACTCAACAAACTCAGCTGCAGTTGGAGGGTATTTGGTAGATTCCTAGTAGGATATCAAGGAATAAGGAAGCTACTCTCATTTTCCTAGAGCGCTCTTAAAGAGGTGGTGTTGTCTCATTTTGGAAGTATGAGAACCATGAATACTTCTCTGTTATATGCACTTTTTCTTAGTTTCTGAAACAGAGACAAGCCATCTTCGGGCCAGTTCAGATCAAAGCCATGTAACAAGACTGCGTGCAACAGATGACTACATCCAAAAGTATCTCACAGTTCACATCAAAGCAACAATCAACCAAGTTGATTGTTTCCTTGATAATGACACATTCTGGACATATTTGCCACTCCTACCAAAATGATTTTCAGAGGTTAGTTCATAACAACTTACCATTCATATTAGGGGCTGTCAGTGTTTCTGGTAATGCAGCAAAAACTGCTACAACACCCATGTAATAGTTATGAACTATTCTCACAAATTACTCAACTCACTGAACATGGTTAGCATAAAAATGATTACCAGCTAACATCTGTTGACCATGGTCATTGTTTACCAACAAAGATAGCTGTGATGTTATAGCCTGTTATTATAAACGTACTATATTCTACTATCTTTTGGCTGGTGACTGAAACTGAAAACTGACAAACGGTAACATATGAGACACACCTTGGACCCTTGCAATGGAGAAAAGGGTGTTGGGTTTATTTGTTTTATTTGAATAAATTTTTGAAGCCACAAGCATATGACTCCTTACTAAGTTGGATGAGCTGGAACTCCCTCTCCTCTGTCTCCTCTGTCTGATCGCCTGGGAGAAACACCTGATGTCATATGTTATGAAACCACACTGGGCAGTTTGAAAAGATGGGGTTTTTGAGCCGTCAGACAACAGTTTCAGATGCTCTGCAAATAACCAGTTCACATCGCTGCAATTTTCTCTTCAACATTGTGCAACTGTTTCATCTTGTTGCAAATCTTTGATCTGAACTGGCTCTTAGACAACTAGCATTGCACAGACAACAGAGAGAAAGGATGTGGGCCTCAACTTGACACACATACACACATCCCTCCCGTCCCACAGCCAGGGCCCTCTCACCTCATCGTCATGAACTAACTCCTTCTTCACCACCTTCATGGCATAAACCTGCTCGTTCTTCTTTAGCCGGACCAGCAGCACCTTGGCGTAGCTGCCGCGTCCAATCACCCGGATCAGGTCAAAGTCACCCAAGCCCAGCGCCAGGCCCTGGGAGATCTTGATGCCATCAATGCCATCCACAACTGCTTTGATGTCCTGGAGGAGGGAAAGAGGTTAGAGATCAGATGTTTAAATGGGGAAGCAATATGGTAGAAAGCTCTGGGGGGAGCTTGTGGACTCCTAAATTCATCTCAAAAATTGGGTGAAGGAGAAGTCATGTCTTTTCACTAGGACATCATCAATGCACTATGTACTTCCTCCTATGAGAGCATATGCACACATTCACATCAGGACTCAGTATTTTAATTTCCATTTCAGGGTTATGGGTGGAAAGGCCATCATGCAGTGAGGCTTTATCATGATTTACAACTTATAATCATTCATGGTTTTTCTCCAAATGCATAATATGTAGCTGTTTTCTTACATGAACTCCACACAATGTCCAGAGAATTTTGCAATACTTAAGAATCCTAGTATTATTCTATCATGTTATCAGACAGGAACTAAAAAACTCCCCTCACCTCTGGATCTGCATCTTCTGTTTTATCCACTGCGCGATTGTGTGGTAAAAAAGGTACTGAAAAAAACAAACAAACAAAACAAAAAAAAAACACAGATGGATCAAGTCATTGAATTAAGGTCAGTTGGGGCCAGTTACAGTGTGACAGAATAAATGTGATGGATCAAACATACCTAAATGTTCAAGGTAAAATCAATGAATCCAAAATACACACTATAGGTAATTTAACAGAGTTTAGCAGCAACAAAGAAAAAACCTTTTTGTAGATTTAATATGTTGTACCCTTTTTTGGCCAGCAGAGAATGCTATAGTACACAGAATCAAGAGCAGCTATCAACTGGATGTACCAAAATAGGTCAGTCCACTAATGTTCTATTGAACTGCACAATTAGGCCTACTGTAGAGAAAGTGTCTCGCGGTGTCTGCTCTAATCCAGAGGACGTCTGCTCTTGGGCTGGTTCAAAATGTCTTTATGAAGTTTGCATCATAAAGAGATTTAACAGGTATTGGACATATAATGCATTTTCATCACATGCAAGGAAAAGCTGTTTGATCAACAGTTTTTCTATGGTTTACTCTTCATCCCTTGTGTGCGTGTGTGTGTGTTTTACAACTGGAAATGAATGTCCAACTCCAACCAACTCCAATGAAAAGCAGAATGTGTGGTTCGTGTCAAACATTTGTTGAGTTTGACTAGAAGTAACTGCCAAACAAACACCAATATAAAGTGATTTAATAGGGCACTGGGCTCCCATTAACTGCCAAAACAGCTCCAGCAATTTGGCATCAATTTTACAAGTGTCTCAAGTTCTGTTCAAGGGGTGTAACGCCATTCTTTGACAAGAAATTAGTTACTCATTTGTGGTTTTGATGGTGGTGGAATACTGTGTTTGAGGGACTGCTTCATAGTCATGTTGGTAGTCAGCTGAGTAGAGATCTGATGACTGGGAGGACCATGGTGTGTGGTTCGCATGATTTTCATGTTGAGTTACCATTCAGGGACCACTGTGCTCTGTTGATGGGGGTAATCATAATCCTGGAAGAACAACTTCACCAGGAGATGACCAGGGTGACCCATAATATAATGACATTTATCTTGCTCTCTAAGGGGTTCAGTGGATCTAAACCATACCGTAAAAATGTCTACAATAAAATAGAGATGCCAAAACATTTCAGCATGGGAAACAAGGACTGAGGTCTATAAACCTCTGCTGGTGTGTACCACTCATGTCCTCATAAGCTTTTTGAGAGTAGGGTGAAGAATATTCATCCCCACTGCTCAGCAGACCACTGCCTGTGCTCTTTGTAGTAATTGTCTCGCAAAAGTTCATCTGAAGAGGTTTATGCACTGCTGCCTGATCATAGCCTCTCTGAGAACTTTTCAGTGGCCTGTTCTTAATGAAAATGTTGACCCCATTGCGTTGACATTTGCAGTTAACCGTCTCTGAGTCTTTTGCTTGCATCTCAAAGCACTGCACAGACATCACAGTTAAGAAGTGTGCTATTCCGTCCACAGTTGCCCTTAGGTGATATGTCTTTCCCTTATACCCCGATGGTCTTCCTTATCCACCTGTAGACTTCACCATTAGCATAATTTTGTGTACAAGGAAATTCTTGGTTTGCTTCCATTGTACTTACAGATCTACATCCTTCAGAAAAGTACAGGAAGTTATTGTCAGCCTGAATCTTTGGGAGCTGGTCTCTCTAGATACATTTAAAGTAAATCTTAATGATTTGGAGGCAGGCACATCTGGCTGCAGATATTTTGACTGATTCATAAAGCCTCTCTATGATGTATGATGTCGATGTCTTCTGATCATGGCTGATGAATACTTTTGATATTTTACAATTCTGCAATTTATTTCCTATTTTTACAGTAACTTGTTATATGTTCCTGTATATCTGCAACGCTGTTATCTGTGCTGCTGCCTGTTGCTCTTGTAAAAGCATTTTTTAATCTTAATAAGTTTTTCCTGGTAAATATAAGTTGAATAAAGACCTCCATGCCAACCTCACCTTATCCACTACACTGTCTTCAACTTGGAAACTCATGCCAAACAAACCGCAAAAATTTGACTTCTTTCAAAGTCACTGAGAATCTTTGTCAAGCATGGTCACCAGAATAGAGGAAAACTGAATCTCCTCAGCACTTTTATTCTTGACTCTACCCAAGAAACATTTCAGTATTCAGTAAATGTTGATAAGACGGAAGTAAGCAAAGATCAAAGATGAAATAACACCAACCGTAGTTGTCTATAACTGTTTCCGGAATTGTTTTGTGAAATCAGGACCTAAATATCACAAGGCATTTTCAAAAACTATTTGATGAGAATTTTCACCGTGTCACTGTCATAATATTTTATTGTGAAAATTTGTGCCTATTTGGGCTGATGTTTAAGCTGAGGACATGGCACATTGGTGTCCATCAAATACTTGTTGAATAGGCTGTCTTCCCTTTTGTTTTTAAATGGAACTGCGGTGACGCAAGACAAATACCAGAAAAATCTGACAATAAAGTTCTATCCTATAGTATCGTATCCTATTGCAGGTAGCGTAACAGTCTTAATCTTCGGAATACAATTTACTTTTTCCCTTTATTTTTACAGTTACTAGAAGATTTGAGTTCTGAGCACAACCCCTGTTGGAGACTATATAACTTACAAATTATTCTGACTGCCATTGAAGTGTTAAGTTGGGTGGCAGTAGGCCCAAGTCATCGGCTACAACTCAACCATAACAGCCCTACAGTATTGTAGTCACTGAGGTTGAACCAAATTTTAGGTAAAAAGCTGTACATAAAGCTGCTTCCCTTTGCTCCAGGAGCATTTGTATTAACGTGACCTTTACAAACTTTTGATGAATTTAAACTTAGTTTAGAAAGTTACATTTTGGTTGTGTCTCATTGAGGTACATAACTATTGTTAACTGAGAACACAGAGAACATGAAATAGGTGTGAAACTGTGTTTTGAAATCTGCAATAGTATAGGGTATCAGAGAGTTAAATTTAATTCTTTCTAAAACCTTTTTAAGTCAAGTTTTAATTAAATTTACTGCAGATTTTTGGACAAATCATAAATGGACTGCATTTCTAAAGTGATTTTCTAGTCTACTGACAATTTGAAGGGCTTTACAATTAACACACACATTCACACACTGATGAAAGAGGCTACCATACAAGGTGCCAAGCTGTCCATCAGGAGTAGTTAGGGATTCAGTGTCTTGATCAAGGACACTTCGACACACTCTAGAGGAGTGTGTCATGGATTAAAACGGGAACCCTCCGATTACTAGACGGCCTCTAACATCAGAAATTTTGACGTTGATGCAGAATTTGACTCATTTTGACAAAACTACACAGAAAAAATAAAATAGATTAAATGTCTACTGAAAATAAGACCCCATACACTTAAATTTAGGACTATTTAATGAACTTCAAGGCCTAATATTTCTAAAACTGAATTTTAAGACTTTCTAGGACCTGAAGACAACTTGCAGTAAGGCTTGATACCAGAGACATTACTGTTTCCTGGGTGTAGTAGTCAGGTAAAGCAAAAAATCCTGTTATTAATGCACCACTAATGCTCTGAAGATCCAGCAGCATTTGGCCACATACATGTAAATATTATGTCTGCAATCCACATATAGAAGCAAAAGCCTTTGTGCATAAACCCAACTTTTATCTAAACCTTTTATGGGTCTGATTTGACATATTTTTACCTATTTATCTATTTATTGTGATGTCCATTTGATTCAATTGTGTTGTTTTATTTGTTTTTACTATGTTTTATTATTTTTCTTGTTTGTGATGCACTTTGTGTTGCATTCAATTGTACGAACAGTGCTACATAAATAAAACCTAACTGATTAAGTGAGGTTATATGTTTGAAAATTATTACTGCCTATATTATGAGTAATTAAGATAATGATAAGATAATTAAGATGGGTCATAGAGTTTTGGGTGGCTCGAAACAGCAATGATTATTTTTTCCTCCTTTTGTATAAGGGAAGAAGCACAGGAGGGCAACAGGGAATGCATCTCAGACCACCTTATCTGTCCAATCAAGTGTGCAGCGAACAGCACCTTAATTTGCATACAGTTAGCCGAACTTCAACTTTTTTCCCACCCCTTCGCCCACACCGCATGCCTGGTTCATATTGCAAGGTATCCCACAAACCATTGCACAAGTAACGCCCACAAGCAATACAAAGTTAATGGAGGCAACAATATTTTTGCATGTATAATTTTGCGGTTAAGAACATGAACCTGTTGATCCTGTGCTCCGGACACTCTTCTTCCAAGCAGTTTGTGTATCAGCTCCAAAAGCCAAGGTCAGAATATGTTCAGCTTTTTCTCAAATGATTTACCTTCTTACAAATACAACAGATTGAATAACTGAAAATAAGAACTGGGTCTAATAACATGTTCATTTCTGGGAAATTAAACAGGCTATCATTCTACTTTCACAAGCAAAAGTCTTCAGTCTTACTCCCATCTGTGTCCTCTGTATCTTCTGGTGGAAGGTCCACCTCCTCGCTCTTCTCATCTAAAGGGGGCTCTTGTGATGGCATGACTGGATCCTGAAGAACAAAAGTCAAAAATCCACGTAAATACCCAGCAAAATATCCATTCATTGTGTCACACTCCTGACTCCTCAGTGTACAATGAATCATCTTAGCAAAAACTAAGAAAAAAACATTGCTTTATTCAGAGAGATTCTCTCAGCCTGGAAATGCAACTGGAAATGTGTTTTTTTTTTTTTTGTTTTTTTTGTTTTTTTACATGGGAAGTCACTTAATCATTTAACGTTATCAAGCACGCAGCTCACTTATCTAGCACTGAGATATAAGATGTGGAGCTATGATCAAGTGGGAGATTGCATTACAAAAGGCTACCACAGCTGAAAGGGCATAATTATATTACAATAGTGAATACTGTATTGTTGACAGCATTGATCTATGTAGGACTTTGGTCTTCTTTAGCTGAATCTCTAGGTTCTCTGTATTTGGTCAGAGTCAGGTGGTGGGCAAATGAATTACAGTAACTGCAGGAAACTGTAGACACTGTTTAACTGTCACTATCATGTCCCTTCTTACTTCAAGGCAGCAGATCAAATACTGGGAAGAGGACCTGCAGAGAGACAGTCCACACCCCCATTCAGACAATATGAAAAGAAAGCTTTTATAAGTTCAGAGAATGTATGCCTGTGCTAATACGACTTAATAACCTTAAAAACATATGCTCAGTGAAAAAACTATAATAATATACTTTTCTTATGTATTCATGCATTTAAATGTAAGCTGTCTAGGACTGTAAGAGGCTCATGCTAAATGCAAGGGCCAGAGAAAATGGAGAGATTAAGCTGCTGGATCATATAAGCACAAATTCTTTTCCCCCAAAAAGCTGGGGGAAAAAAACAGCAAAACACACCACAGACTTGAAACAAAACTTATAGTCTAGTTTTGCATTAGATATACGTACAGAGCAGTGCAGAATAGTGCATGAGCTTTTACAAGCAAGCTGGGCATTTTTTTAAAAGGCAGTATGTTGTGTGCATAGCCATAGCCAAAAAAATGAGACAAACGCATTTCCCTCCAGGAAAGGATTAGGTGAAGGAGGCATGATGACAAACAGGCAGTAGTTTGACATTGAATTAGCATGGGGGAATGTCAGGATGTGGAGGTTCAGGTGGTGAATGGGCGGCTAAATTTACCTTCAACTCTAAAAATGTTTCTTACTCAACCATGATCAATATTTTAGCCTCACCTTAAAGGGATGGTTCACCAATTTTGAAAAATGTGCTATTATTTCATTTATGGTATTATTTCACATCACTTCCCCTGCGCTAAGGTGGTTAAAAATAACCACCTTAAAGCCCGGGCCACACTGTCTACCCGTGCAGTGAATGTGTGCCATGAAACCTCTTGATTTTCATTTTGGTGCTCATTTCAACAGATTAGAGCAGCCACACAGCCTGCATTAGCAGTGTGTTTCAGATGAAGCTTGAGCCTCGCTGAAGCAGTGTAGCAGCAAGAGTTTTGCCATGGAGCCTAGTTTCTCTGCTTGAGGCGTGCAGTTCTCAGAGAGCCAGTCATATTGACAGCATATCAGCAACATTACATAGGCTTAACTGATAGCGTTCACTATCATCTATATCTGCTGAATATGAATAAAAATCATTTTTTTATTAACTGTTTTAGCAGTCGCAGGGGGAAAGAGGAAGCTACGCCTGTGTGTGTTTTAGGGGACGCTGAACACGCCAGTCTTGGTCCTGTGTTGCTATGGCCTTCTGATCCAGAGATTACATTGACCATTATCATGGTCCATAAGGGCCTAATCCACTCAAAGAAGGTTTAACATCACTTTACAAGTGTCTCTTTTCAAATCTAAAATGCACATGTGAATACCAAGTGCACGAAGATGATCATTTTGATCATATTCCCGTTTATAACTGTATTTCTCCGATTATCAACATGTGCAAAGATCCAGTAACTTCTGCACTTCCTGTATCAGTCCATCCCAGAGGAGCAGCAGCCACCACAGAGACAGAAATAAACTGCTTGAGTTTGTTTTCTTCATTGAAGTAGCTACATTAGGCCAGCTATGTTGTGGCTAGCCATTTGCCAAGCTTCCTCTTTTCCCTCACTCACCTCACTATTACACAAATTTCAGGCACCTTTCAGGTACCTGCCAGCCACCTGTTAGTCCCTTCTCTCTGGTTGGAGGTGGGGTGATCAGTGAAATCACCTGGCACCAGTTTGACACCCCTGCCTTAGACTGTGCAAGAAATTTGTTCTACTGTTGATAATTGTTTTGTTATTTTAAAGACAGCCAACATTTTTACACCATTTTGGGCTGTTAAAATTCTGCTACACAGCATCAAATTCAAACAGTATTTATTTAACAATTTAAGTGGATTAAAGTGGTTAGTTTGAAGAATGTTAGCTGGGGGGAAGTCCACCTCAATGGCAGGAGGCTAACAGTTAGCATTTGGAGCATCCAGCCAGTATCCAGCACTCAGTAACACTGAGAGGAAGAGAGCACCACTACTGTCCTACATAACAGCTAGGGGGGAAGAGAAATAATATAAATTTTGTAAATGGGTGAACTATCTCTTCAACTAAATTGTTTTGGTTGGCTCAGCATCAATTCTGCCCTTCCTGCAGCCTTATGGGGCACTCTGGATGTGTGGTTGTTTACAGAGCCATTATGCATGTGGCTTAGTACACTGTCACTAGTACATGCCTGAACCTCACCCGAGTCCAGGCCTTCAGATACGGCCCTTCTGATCAAGAGAAATTAAAGTAGGCTACAGGCCTACTTAGGCTACTGTTGGTGTGATGGATGGTGTTTTACTGTGTTGGTGTTTTTCATCCCGTTGTCTGTCTTTTGTGGACGTGTCAGAACAACTCAATGGCCCTATTTTCATGGGTCCCCAAACACCACTGCAAACAGCGCTATTACCAACTGATATTTTGGTGACCTGGAAACATGCTTTGCCCATTCATGTGGTATTTTCATGATTGCGCAACAGGCTCGGTGCAAAAGTGGGAGGGGTCATGCGCTCAGATTTGAAGGTTTATTTAACTAAGGATGCGCAAGGCAGGGTGCCAATCAACTTCAATTCTGCCCTTCCTGCAGCCTTCCTATCACTCTGGATGTGTGGCTGTTTGGAGACCTATCATGATCCTGCCTGTCAGAAATAGGGGTACAGCAGGAGTCCATCCCCAAGGTACAAGCAACACAAATGTTCACCTCGGGCTAATTATTGGACCTCAAGGTTATTATGTGCACTTTTTTCAGAACCAGAAAGGTACATATATGTTCCAAAGCAGTAAAAGGTACATGTATGCACTGTTTCCTCTAAATGTTAATAGTCCACATACAATACATTAATCAATAAATAAATGAATGAATTAATAAATACCCCAATCAATCAATCAATCAATCAATCAATCAATCAATCAATCAATCAATAAGGTAAAATACTAATTTAAGGTAGATTTGAACTTGTAGGCTACGGTTGAGTAGCCTTGAAATGTAAAGAGTTTTGTAGATTTGTGGATGTGAGAAATAGGTATTACAATTATCCAGTCAACATTGTAGTTATAATACACAGACAAGACTGGGCTCCATAAGGTACAAATAACAACCCAATGTCAAGAGGACAAAAGCTGGACCTCGGAGACCAGCCGTGACAAGCCCTTGTACCCCTCAGGGTACAGTTATGTGCTTTATTTTCTGAGAGTGTATACTACATATGCCAACATCTCAGCAGCAACGTAGATTTAACTATTGTGTTGTCATGGGCAATAACTATATAGTGAAGTGAATATATGGCATGCTGAAAATGCATGCATATAATGTTTCATGCATGCATTATAACATATAGTGTGAGATTGTGGGCTTTGGATGTGACTGGCTAGAACTTCTGTGTGATGCTTAGGACATGAAATACTCACCATAGGCCTTTGGCAGGTCTGAGGGACGAGTTTGTGACAGCGCTTATGGACCAGCAGTTTGCAGTTGATACACTTGTAGCCCTGCCTCCCCAGCCCCCATATCCTTTCACTGCAGTGGCCACAGTAGGCTTTCTATAGGACAGACACAAGAAAGGAAACACTGACCTGTTACTCTTTAACCAGCCATCTGAGCTCACATAGTCCTTGACATAATCACCACTGATGTGGTCATCAAGGATTCATTAAAAGGGTGCACTGATAAATAAAAAGTGTCACAATGTGATGGAATTAAAGTAACAGACTACAAGGTAATTCTTTCCTCATGAAGTCACCACCTGCGGCTGATTACACATATTCTCGTTTGGTTATATTCATAATAATAATATACTTTATGTGCACTCACATTTAATATTCCACCACTTCATATTGTACAAATACAGAATGTCTGTAGGTCCTGGAAAAGTTTAAAATGACTTGAATATCCTAAAAGTCCTTGAATTTTGCTGACATTTTTTAAATGCTGTGATTTCTTCATGCACCGTTTTATAGTACGAAATCAGCCCAGTCATGTAGATCCATGCTTTGAGAAGACAAAGGTTTCTTTAAAATTTCAGTGGTGAAATCTGTGGTATTTCATTCTGGTATTGAAAAGGCATTAGAACATCTTAGATGTATCTTTATGAAAACTGTAAATGATATTTCTTATACCTGTACTGGTATATTTTTATTTTCTTTGAAGAGCCATTGAAAGAAATGGTTCTTCAAAAAATTGTGGTCCGACAGGTTCTTTTCTGGAATCAGAATTGATGAGTGAAGAACTATATTCAGTTACAATGGACACCTTTAGTCTTTGCTCAAGAAATGAGAATTAACTGCTATTTCTAAGTATCTTTACTCTTCTCTCTCCCTTGAGGTAACCACTTGCAGGTCCATCAAAGAACTGCTTTTTATGGCTCTGTGGTGCACCTTTGAACCATATAAAGAAAAGAATCCCAGTCTAAAAGGTTCTTTGTGGAACTAGAAAAGGTTCTCCTATGGCATCAGAGTGAGGAACCCTTCTCTATTCCAGCTGGCATGTTTGTTTTTCTGTGTGCACGGTATCACAATGAATTTGATAATGACAAATCTATCATGAATGCCAGAAACCAAGGATGCTGCTCACAGACACCCAGAGTAAACAATTAAGACTGTCAGGACTGAACCTCTAACTCTACCTCATCCATATGTGCTGTGGAGCCAAGACCCACAAAAAAATCACTCCCTATTATGTAAGTTGTTCTCCAGAGTGTCCCTGGATTGGTTTGTACAAGTTTTTTGAGCTTCTCTGTTACATGCTATATTAGTTTCAAAGGATGTTTAGTTTACAGCTCAGTGGCCCCTGACATCAATAAATCTGCCACCAAGTATCTCACAAGAGACTAAGCACTTAAGATGCTGTGTACGTACCTTAGTGTATTGACAACATTCATTCTAAGCGTGTGTATACTAACTGTATGAGGAACAAAGCACCCCAGTCAAAGCACTGTTGCTATGGAAATGCTTCACACAGACTTCAAAAGCTTTCTTCAGTCTCCCTAATCTAACTCAATGGAGAGGTTCAGACGTGTTTAAAAATAATCCAAAAAAAAATTCTTGTCAAAGAAAATCTGTTTTCCTTGTTTAACACACCCAGCCAGGGAGCAATTAAGGTATTATAAAAAAGTGACTGCAAAATGCCTGCTGCATTCTGTCAGGCCTTGGAGAACATTTCCACTAACTCGACCAGGGAATATTACTTATGCCATTTATTTCTTCAAGACATCAAATTTCATGCTGTTATATACTCAAGTTTGGGTCAGAATGGCATCTTAAAACATTTCAACAGTGTGCTTTCATAATAACACTTAATAGAGGCTTTGCAACATCTGCAACATATGCCATCATAGAGATCCACTGGACAGCTGGTTTTGTACAAATAATCGATTAAACTGAGCTAGAAAAATAGAGGACAGTTATGGTGGGGGTCTAGAACAATTCACTAATATGTTAAGGTACACAGTGTGTTAAGGTACTTTTGTTACTTTTGTTTCTGTATGTAAGTTACTGTAGCCTAACTGATTTTCCAGATCTTCTTTTCACCTTGAGATTGTACTAAAAACACTCCAGGTAGATGCCTTTGGAAGTATGCAAATCAGATGCCTTTGCTGCAAAACTGACAGTGATAGATAGCTGGCAACAAGTAGACATTATCTAAAAACAAAACCGCTTACATGCATCACTGATGAAATTATTAAAAAAAAAAAAAAAAAGCAAAGACATTTACCATGTTCACTGAATTCTTGAGACAGCTGAACTGTACATTTAGGTACACCAACAACTGATGACAGCCACTATTGCAGGCCTTGAAAATGGTTAAAGCTCCCTATACTTACACTCTTCTACTTCTCTGTACTCATTACACACTGATGAAGCTCCCATTCTTTCTCAGTTGTCATACTGACGTTTATTGCTGATGTGTCCCCACTCACCCAAGTGTACAGCACTCTTTTAAACATGGATTAGCAGCACAGGGGAGCACAGAGCAACTAATGAGGATATTTCACCACCATGTGGCCTCATATCATATCCAGACAACTATACAACCCAACACTCTACCAAAGTTCAATTTTGCTTTAAGCAACAAATTCAGTTCCTCTATCAGTCCGTATTTAATAAGGGGGCCTCAGAAGACTCATAGCTAACAGAGCTAACACCCACTGACCTTTACTGTGCCCCATAAAACAGGCAGTGCTGCTAAGTGAGGGCATTGCTATGGGAAGCAACGTGGACTGGAACCCCAGAAGTGCATTAACTGGATGCACTGCTGGCTTTGAGTCAAAGCAGCTGAGTCTGAAGCTCAGAAACATCTTTGACCCAGACTGCTAAGTCCCCACAGCTCGGTTTCAGTAAGAGATGTTAGGGATAATGTAATCCCTGCAAAGTCTGCTGGAGGTTGGGATTTTCATTTGCTCTATTCAGCTATCTTAAGTGATGGAGCTGACCACAAATTGACATTGAGGGTTGTGAACATTAATAGTTATCCACATGGTTTCCCTTGACATGAATAACAAAACGCATGAGAAAGAGGGCAGTTATACCAGTTATACTAGAACCATGTTCTGCAGCAGATGGACAGTAGAACCCTCTTTACACCTGCTATTAACATGCATGTCATATCCAGAGTGTATCAAGATGGCTGGATTAGATTCACACCCGGTGTTAATATACGTCTCCGGTGTCTCCAATTATGAGACGATCACACTTTAACTGCTATGTCTTATCTACTGTGTGACTTTTTTTTTGTTACAAGTATCTGTATATGAACATATTTCCACCTACGACAGCTTCCCA
The DNA here is from genome assembly GCF_902150065.1 of Myripristis murdjan. Lineage (NCBI taxonomy): Eukaryota > Metazoa > Chordata > Actinopteri > Holocentriformes > Holocentridae > Myripristis > Myripristis murdjan. Next base: position 33,649,122 of record NC_043986.1, on the reverse strand, counting down.
TCAAGAGTGAATTATTTGTTGTGTCATAGTATTTCAAGGCCCTCTCCCGGCACCCTCCCCTTTTGTTTTGAGAGAAATAACCATTCATCAGAATTTTCTAATTTGACTGCAACACTGTCACTACCCATTGTGGCGCTATACCCACAGGAAGCACTGCTCTGAGCTATGGCTCTGTATGTAAATATGAATACATTCTAAACCTTTTCTGATTTTTTTTCTTTTTGTGTAATTAATCAGAAATCTTGTGTGTAATTAAACTGAAAAATTGTGCGCAGGGACATATGTAAATATGAAACTGAAAAGAATTTGAACTTCTAACTTGACTCTGGTTGCCTTAAAGTTGATAAAGATAAGTAAAGATATTTCTGTTATTTTTATTCTGTAGTAGTTAAAATAAGTACAACCTGTTAAGTAGAGAGAGAAATAGGATTCCTTCATCACTAGCATCACTTGCTTTTTGAAGGTCAAATTTTTTATAATTTTCATGCATAAATTGGTGCCCTTGCCAGGGATAAAAATCTTGGCCAAAATGCACCCATTGCACTATTAAAAAAAAAAATCCAAGGGACATGTCCCCAGAGCCCCATAAGTGACGTTGCGCCTTCAATGGTCATCAACAAGAAGGTTCAGTCAAAAAAACTTCTCACCAGCACCCATGCAGATCACAATCAGTCCTCAATGCATCGTGGGTGCATTTACATCTGTATTTTTATGTGGTCTATCTGATCAGCCGAGGTGGAGGTCAATAACAGGTGGAGGGGGGAAGAAACTGCACAGGCTATCTGCCACGATGAATGGCAATTACACTCGTTCATCATGGCATCACTTGAGGAAACTGTCAAACTGAAGCTCATGTTCCGTGCGTGGAACAGCTAAGCCTGGTTGGCCATAGTCATGCAGCTGATTTTTAGAGGAATAAAAGGCTGTGAGGATGAGAAAGGCTTTTATCGATCGACAGTCATCCTCTCAGCGTAGCAGACAGCACTGCAGGTCATGACTGCCAGGAAACCTACTTGGCTGATATGCTGAGAAATGATGAGCTGTCTAATCCACCAATGACAAAGAAACCTGCACCTATCTCAGAGCAGCCTATACCGGTGCTCTTTAATGTTTGGCCCCTTTACCACAATTTCCCCACATTTTACATTGCTACAAACCATTTTGCAAATCATGTGGGGGCTCTAAAGATTTCACCACATATAATCAAAATCCCTCCATTTTCAAATATGAAACTATAATATTGTGCTTCTGTGACTGATGGAGAACTAATAATTGGCTTTGTAAAGCATACAAGGTCCCTTTCACTCCGCTCAATTTCAAGTCATCAAAACCCAACAGTGCTGCCGTGTTTAGGAAAACTAATGTGGACGACTTTATTATGGTGATGGAATACTGCTGTGAAGAAAGTTTGAAGTCTCTGAAAGTTTCATATCATAGCGGAATGAATGGAAACAAACGACTGGATAAAAAGAGAAAAAAATTCTATCAGAGTTCTAAAATATGACTGCTTGCTTTGGGAGAAGATTATCAGAAACATGAAATTATATACACTTTGTAGATATTACACTAAACATGCAGAATCACTGGTATGGTCCTTTGAGAACTGAACTGAAACTTGTAGCTCTCCCAAAATTCTGCACAGTAGATCATAACGTGGAGCATACACATGCACAGTATCTCCATAAACCATAAATCTATTTGTACTGTCTGCACCGAAGACCTGACTAATGACTTTGTTCCACGTGTACACAATAATGTCACAACTGTGTCATAACCTAGTTGAGATCATTCAGGCTGACTGGATGCATCTTTATATCAGATTACATTACATGAAACTTTAATGATCCTGTCGGGAAAGTAGGCCATTGGCTGCAACAGAAAATGATAAAGACAAAGTATAAGGCATAAAACAGAATAGAGCAATATACATACATATACAATCCCAACACTGAGACAGAGACATACTATGAATAAAAAACAGTATGGATCTTAACACAAAGTGCACAAGTAGAACACAACAGGTAAGTCCCAGATATACCACTATCTAGAAGAGCAAAAACAAGTTTTGATTATAACAGAAAGTGAAAACTTTTCATAGCAAAATTTATATATAAATATACAGCCATTCTCAATCATAAAACAGGGCTGCAACGGAGACAAAGGAGAGTATCCCAACCCCACTAACAGAGACACCTATTGTCTGAGGCTGGGGGATATAGACAAAATCCAAAATCACAATATTCTTGACTGAATACCTTTATATTGATATTACCACGATATAGGAGATGACTGTCGGTGCTTTCACAAAATATTCTTCTAAATGAAATTCATGATAAACAGTCATTAGTAATTTAGATATGATGACCAAGCAGGTAGAGGCAAATAATAGAATAGCAGGACAGTCTCAGTTCAGAAAATTGCATCCTTTTACTAGAATGCAGCCTAAAACTAGTACAAAATCAAGCGTGGTCTCAAAATGTAGCTAAAGATGAGACCTTTCCACAACGTGTTTGAACCAACCACCTATCCCACATGCTGATATGACACTTGAATGTTTTCCCAAAATGCTCTTTTTTCCAGTTTTCTCTGGTGAATTATCAGAAAACATATGACACATCCAGGATACCAATGCTTGTTTCTATTCCCCTGTGCCACAGACTTAAACTGGTCCAGTTTTGCTGTTTTGATGCTCAAAGTTGGTTACAGAAAAAATCACTTTATAAAAAAAAACAAAAAAAAAAGATTTTGGCTTAGGATTGTGACACCTAGGACGGATGTAAAATTGACTCGGTTGCAGTTCTTAACGGAGCTCAAGTGTGTTTTTCCATTCTGAAAATGTCATGTGCCTATCTCTATTAGGAATGAGGTTAGGAGGCCTCAAAATGCTAAAAATGATGTGAAAACCCCTATGTACTTTGAGTACCTGTAACTCAGAAAATATTCATAGTATGAATGTAAATTCTGCTGCATTAAATAAGCATTAATATGCTAAACATATTGTAGAAAAAAGTCAGCTGATTCTGAGGGGGTCAGGTTAGAGGAACCAGGATTTTGCAAAATTGTGACTGAAAGAATGAACACAAATTCAACCATTACCCACAATAATTGTGAAAGTGTGCTATCTGGTCCAATCTCCACAGTATTTCAGAATTACAGAATGCACACACACACACACACACGCACACACACACACACACACACACACACACACATATATATATATATATATGTATATATACACACATACATATCAATGCCATACATTTTTCCTGTTAATTAATTTGGATTCAAGTTGGATTCTTGACAAGGAATATAATTTCCTGCGGCTCAATAATTTCCACAATTTTAACATGAGATCAGACTAAAAAAAACACAAAAACACACACACACACAAAACACTATACAAATGCTCCATGACTCAGATAAATTTGTCATACCCTTACATTCTGGTCTTTAAATATTGGCCACTTAATCCGCACATTAAAAACCATCCATGAAGTTGAGAAACTTGATCATACATTTACATCACAGGTCACGTGTTCTCCAGTGACAGCTGCAGTGTGAAAGTTTATGCTGTCAGAAAAAGGGAGTTTTGTCATTTTGTGCAGCAATAATCACAAAAAGCCCTGTGAAATCCTGGAAGTCTGTGTTTCTTATAATAAATCTGAACTCAGTTTGTTTATTTTAAATTTAAAATAACTGGATGAATCAATAAAGGCATGTTTGAGTATCCTGGTTAATATTAGAACATTAATGATCATTTGTACCCACTCAGTATTCAGTTCTCATCCTGATACACCACTCTAGTCAGCAAGTCTGTATAGAAACAAATCCTCTGCAACTGTACCAGCGAGAGAGGGGGAAAGTCTGGCTTCCCCCTTCAGCTCTCAGCGGAGCTCTTGAACAAACGTGACGGTTTTTGTTTGGGTTTTCTATTTAGCGCCGTGGGACGCGGGTGTCAGTCATCTCCCTAATAGAGCGCACGGAGCGGAGAACAGCCGATGGGGACGAGCGATTTCTGCTTCATCAACGTGGAAGTGAGGAGCTTAAAGAGACCCCATTATGTCTAATGGGAGAGATTCACAAAGCATCTTTCTCCACTGCAATGTCAGGAGGAGATGGAGCAGGAGGGAAAGGAAGAGGAGGGAGGAGAGAGATAGAGAGTTAGAGGATGCAGACAGAGAAATTGAGGCAAGGGGAGAAAAGAGGGAGGGATGGAGTGAGACAGGGAAAGAGAAGGGAGGAGAAACCTGACCTACTTCTCCTTGACTTATTTATATGCTGAGGACAACATGGTGAACCAACCAGAAGCCTGGAAATCAAGCATAGCAACAACAGTCAGAGAGAGCCCAGCTCAAAAACAAACCAGTTAACAATAGAGATTTACCTCTATGTCCAGACAAGAAGCACAGTGAACTTTCATTTTTAGAACTTTGAGAAAAGAAAAAATCTGCAGCTACCCTGACACATTGATATATAGCAACAAAAAGCATGAGGGCAACAGACTAGACCGGCTGCTATAAGTAAAGGCAGAATGAGTGGTAGTTTCCTAAAAAAAAAACAAAAAAAACAATGGGCCTCATTCACTAATATCTTCCTATGTTTTTTTTTCTCAAATTTCTTTTTAAGAATGATCATAAGAGAACTCTATCTGGGATTCATGGTAAGTTTTAAATCTCCAGACTCTTATCCCACTGTCCTTGTTTGTTGAGAGCACATGCCAGTTGTCCCAAATTTGCACACAGCAGGTAAAAGGGCATGAGACTGCAGGGCTGTGTGAACACACACACAGAACCTGATCCAATTGAGAGAAGTCAAGAATTCCCAAACGAAAGTGTAAAAAGGTTGAAGCACTGCAGGAAGTGAAGAGAAAAACCTATCTTATATATATTTTATTGTGCAAGAAAGTGATCATAAAACAAGTGAGGACAAGTGCCAGGACACACAAACAGATAGTGCCACATGCATCGGCACAACAAGGGAACACTGCGATGGCACAACGGAGCTGGCAACCTCTGCGAGCAGAACCCACAACTCATATTTCAATCCTTAGCATCAGTAGTGGATATAAAGTGATGATTGAGAAAAGGACACACAACTGATGAAGTTTAAAAAAAAGAAAAAAAGTTTGAGCTAAAACCTGTGTTGGTGTTGTGTTTACTTTAACAGACCTTAATAATTTGTAAAATAATGAAAATAATTCTTTAAAAAAATTATATATGATATAAATATTGTTGTAATTTAAATCCCATAATGTTATACAACTATAGAAGAAAAAAACTGTGTGTAGATTCTGTTCCTACCTAAGAATAATGAGAAAATGTTGGTGAATGCCAGAATTTTCTTGACAACTGAGTAAGTGGGTTTGAACAACAAATCTGTTCTTGAGAACGGCTGATGAATGAGGCCCAATGTATAGACTAGTATAAACGCAATCCTTCACAGTCATGACTTGTGAGCCACTAGCAGTGTGTGTTGGTGTGTGTGTCTGCAGAGACGCTGCCCTCTGCCTGGATTTTCTTGTTTTGCTGAGCTCGGCGCTCTTCTGCGCATCGGCCTTTGCAGCTCCTAACCAATCACAGCGCACAGTGCTAGATCGATAGCACAACATCCAATAGCGAGGCAAAACGCCAAGCGGACAAAGCTCGTTCCACAACGAGAGTGAATGTGGGGTCGGCTTTCACCCGCTGGCGAGCGCTGAAGGAGAGGATGAGGATGAAGAGCGACGCCACGCTGGCCTGTTGGACAGGGAGGGGCTGCCAGCTGCCAGCAGTTAGCTTAGCCAGGGAGGAGGGGCCAGCTTTGAATGTTGTGTTTACAAACTGCAGCCAACAAAATCCTACTCATACTGCCTTTCAGCTAGTAGTTTTGGGTGACGTCTAATGGTGCTGGTTGATACCGTAATGTATCAGTGCAGATCAGTTGCAAATCTGCTGCCATGGGAGATTCTTTTTGCTCTATCCTGTGCCATGTTAATGTTTTGGAAGCAGGCTGTGCACCAGTACCACTGCTGTCTTCTCATCAGTAGGAAGTCAAAAAGTACTAGATGAATCACCATGAAATGTGGTGGGACATATGGTTATGGGCCAGCAAGAAGTGATTTTAACTTTTAAGGCCATTCAGCCTTAAAGTGATAGTTCACCCATTTTGAATTAATTGATATTATTTCACTTCCCCTGGCTAACTTCAGTGTTAGGGAGGGAAGTCCACCTTGATAGCACGAGGCATTTGGAGCCTCCAGCCAGTATCCAGCACTCAGTAACAATGAAAGGAAGAGAGCACTACTACTGTCCTACAGAACAGCTGGGGGGCAGTGAATTAATATCACATTTTTTGTAACAGGTGACTGTTACAAAAGAAGATGACAACTAGGGTTTGGGGCATGTTCATGGATAGGCCAATTCAAAATAGCAAAGACAATGGAGGGCTAGATAGTTTCCAAGATAAAACGGCCCCAGGCCACATTGTGAGATCGGGATGTGATGTGCTGACCCTCTCACACTAGCAAAGATGCCGTTCTTACTTCAATTTTGACAATTTGTCTCGGACCCTCTGAGACACCAAAATTGGCTGTGACAACACTTTAAAATAGTCAAGGTTACACTGACCAGCTGTCCACCCTGACTGGCAGAAAGTTGCTTGTCCTGTGCCAGCAAAGTTGGCAAAAAATGGGTGTGGCTTAGCACAAATGGGGCTGTAACTTTGGTGGACATCTGCGCTGGTCAGTTAGTCAGTTGGTCGGTCCGTGTTATGGGTCAAAAATATTTTTCCTGCTGTGAATAGTACTAGGGCTAAGAAAAATGTGTAAGTGCCTTGATTCCTGAATCAAGCTAACTGATTCTTGCTTACTGCATCAGATGAATTTCTAGTCAAATGCATCTTCATCTAATACAAATACTGACCTGAAATAAAAATAGTGACAAGTTGCTTGCACGGGAACCTTAAACTACCTGGACTTGGTGAAAGAATCTGGGCAAGATAAATTGTTTACTACTTTGATATAACTGGCATGCCCCACCGATCTTTTATCAGATAAGTGAGGCTCCAGTATCCAACCATTATTAGCACATCAATAGTAGTGAACACACTGAGTAATGGATGTTTGGCTGTAGCTTAGTCAGCATCTCAATGCACTAAGCTCATCCACTGTCTGGTCTAGACATTATGTCTACAGCACCTGTGGGAGACGTTTCATCCTGAGGCCAGTTTTCTCTCCCTTGTTAACCAGTTGTTAACCTTGTTAACAAAGCTCTCCAGTGCAGAAATCTCTGTCTTCTCATCTCTACTGTCCTTTAAACAGAATAATTATGCCACCAGATCAGTAGTTCTAGCACATGAACAAACACAAACACAGTGGATGATGCCATGATATAGAATAAGTCTTGGCTTTTGAGGAAGTTAAATAGCTCTTTTGTTGTTATTTTCCTGTTTGAATTGGATCAGGCAGGTAACGTCTACAGGAGACGTGCACAGTAATCCGTTACCAGGAAGAAACAACCTCATTGCACTTTGACAAATAAATCTTGTTGCACAAAAAAGAATACTGGGATTGTCTTTAAAACTGACATAATCCACTTGGGTTGTGTTTGTTTATGTGCTAAAAGTGTTTGTGATCTGTTTTGCTGTGCTATGGAAGTGAATCAAGAGCTAGGGCTGGTATGATAATCCAGTATTGTGGATTATCAGCCCAGGGGAGCACAAAACAACTAATAAGGATATTTCACCACCATGTGGACTCATATCACACCCAGGTAACTACAAGCCACACTTGACCAAACTTCAATTTTGCTTTGCTTACAACAATTTGCTTGTTGGTAACCTGAAGGTGGAACCTTTTGGTAAGGAACAAAAATGGTATGATTCAACCTGGCCCAAACTAAGATGATGAAAGGGATGGATTTTTTGCAGAAGAGGAGCTTAAAAAACCAAACGAACATGACAGTTCTTCTCTTTTTCATCTTCTGTCTGTTACCTCTAAGCAGCAATAAGAGCCCTCTTCCATCATCCCTCCAGAGGTAACTGCTACTTACAGTAAGGGCTGATTGAAACAACATTAAGGTCTGCCTCCTGCCTTCCAGAGTAGCCACTGTGCATTACCGGCAAAAGAACAAAGTCAGTGCAGGGCATATGCTAATGTTGACTCTGAAATAAATACTTGCTCAAATAAGCTGAGGTGGCACAGCAAGACTCGGCTCTAATGGCACAACTGAGGTGTTTTTGTGTGTGTAGTACAGAGCTGAAATAAACATAACACATAAACTGATATACATAACTAGGTCACCATTAATTATTCATCAAAATCCAGATAGCTGAGCTGTAGCAGTGACTTGATTACCTGTCATATATAATTCAGCCGCAGTATGTTTATGACAAACTGCACTGTATGGCCAGAAGAATAACACAACCACACTTTTTTCAAAAATATTATTGTGTTAGTAGTCTCTTGAATAAAAGCAATTGATTCCTGCAATGAGGTAAATAATCATTGCAACAACTAGATATGTTATAATGCTACACACTGTACCATGCTCTTAAAATGTCTGAAAAATTAAGTTGCATTTTTGATGCAAATATTACATAGAGTTTTCAAGAATTATATGCATTCAAATTAAAGCAAATGAAATAATGCAAATAACATGAATTATGTAGCCTCACCAAAAAATGTAAAAGGGACTGGTAGCAGTGTGGATTTTATGTTGCATAAGTTGCACTTCAATTTGGTCACATGTCCTCTCTTGGCTTAATGCAAATGAAAGCACATTAATACAGCATGCTAAACATGCTTTGTTTTCATCAGATCTCCCCAGCTGGACTTCATGTTTCTTCTTCAGAGCTTTACAACTTTGATTGGCTATGTTCAATCAGGAAATAGTCTGTTTTTGCCAGCTGTGTTTCTCTCATAATACATATATACATGCTCATCATCACCAATCACAGTGCTGTAGCACAGCAAACCACTTCTGCTGGAGATCACATATTGCAGAGTCATGCTATTTGCTGGCCCTCGCAGTCCAAAAAAAAAAAAAAAAAAAAAAAAAAATCATCAAAATTTAGCATTCCCCTGATGAAGACATCTGTCAAAATGTAGGGTTTGCAGCTATTGCGCCAGCTAATACTTTTTGAAGTAGACATGCTAAAACTATTACTCAGGCATGTGCTTCCCCTTTGTGTCAGTGAGATGTGAGGACACTCACCCTGTTAAAGCGCTTGGCCTGGAAGAGGTGTCCGTTGACTCGGTACAGTTTCCTCCATCTTCTGGCCCCGCGGCGATAGATCGACTCTAGGAGAGAGAGGAAACAGTTGTAGAGTAGCAGCATGATGAGGGATTGATGAAGAGATGGAGAGGAGGATAGAGGTATGGTAAACTAAAGTGAAAGAGAGAGGGAGGTGGAGAGACAAAGCGATTGGAAGAGAATGCTAAAAGCAGAGGCAAAATCTAAAGCCCTTTAAGCCACTCTCTCTCTCTCTCTCTCTCTCTCTCTCTCTCTCTCTCTCTCTCTCTCTCTCTCTCTCTCTCTCTGAAAACTGTCAAAGCACGAGGGGGAGGACAACCATCAGGTTTCTCTGAGATAGACGCATGCTCACACACACACACACACACACACGCACGCACACACGCACGCACACACGCACGCACATACACACACACACACACACACACACACACACACACTCACTCAGTGCTTTCTTCTTTCCTTCTCCATGCCCTCCCTCACCAGCCTCATCCTCTATGTCTCTATCATCCCTTCCTTCTTCCACCATCCTTCCTCTTTCCTGCCTCTATCCCTTTCTTCAAGCCATCATCCTGGGTCTTATTAGTGCTCTAATTGCTTTGTATTCAGATGAGACCATGAAGGTGTGAGCTATTTATACTAGGATGATGTAATCAGCTATTAATAAACTGCTGGGCACAAAGAGGGTAGCGGTGTGCTTAGGAGATAGGGTGGATCCCTCCAGATATTTCATTTACTATAAAGGGAGTTAAAACACTTTTGCCAAAACACTGCATTTCCAAAGCAAACTTGGCTAATTTTTGTGCACATTTAAAACCATAACGAAGAGACTAACAGACCTGCTAGCAGTCTGTATACGTAAGTGCACCACTTAACTACAACATTTTAGTAAAGTGATCTCATCAAAACCCTCCTTCACTTTTTTTTACTTGTTGCCTACACCCAGTGTAGGCTGCTGTAGCTGTACAGCAAGTTCTCAGCAAGGTCTCTCTCCAAACTGGATATGACACTACAGTACTTGACCACCAGAACAATGTACATTTGTGTATTGTAACATTAACTCTAGGCTACGTTTTTGTCTTTTTGCTCAATAGACCTATTTCTTTGCCCACAATATAAATCATTATTGCTTTACTGTTTACAATCTGGCTCAAACATGGTTTGTGCATCTCTCTGAGTCCAAACATCTTTATTACAATTACCAATATCATATGATTTATTAACAATAAGATCACCACCACCTAAATGTTAACAGTAATAGTAATAACAGGCCTACAAGTCTGTGAAATAAACAACCTCTGGTGAGGATATAATTGAGCACTGCGCCATCTGCTGTCAAGGAGAACAGGAAGAATAACACAGTCTGGCAACAAAAGGGGTTTTAACTTTGTTCCAAACTTATTTTTGAAATTAATACAACATTTAAGGGCAAAGAAATATCAAGGGATGTGGATGCTGGCTATTGGATGAAGGCAATCATTCAGTCAATTAAAGTTACGTTTGCTATAAGAGGTCAAAGGTAATTTCCTTAGCTATATTTTGCTTTGCGACATGTTCTGGTCTAAAATGGACATATTAAACCAATAATACTCATGTGATCTTAAAAACAGAATAGAATATTTTTATGAACGACATAAAGTTTGTGTAGCGTTTGCAGGTATTACCACTGGGGGGCTCTATTATGTTAATTCTGAATAACGTCAGTAAGTCAGACATACCAATTTGTAGGCCTTTCCCCAGCTGTAGTGGGGCAATGTCTTTTCATTACACACTCCTGAACGTCTATAGACACACTATAAAAATATCACAGGAATACTGTAGGTGGCAGTATGTGAGCCCAGTTTCCCCTCGGGGATCAATAAAGTATCTCTGATTCTGATTCTGTGTGTATCTCTCTCTTGGTCTCACATGTTGCTTGTCATTTTGAGTATGATTTTATTTCTTGGCAGAAATAACATACAAAACTGTATCATGCCATCGTGGGTGACCACAGTAGGAAACTAAACGACCAGTGATAAAACTCCTTGAAGCAAGTTAAATCTGACAGTCTCCCAACTGACAGGGAAACCTAACTGTAAGCCCCAACAAAAAAAACACAAAAAGCCAAAAAAATACACACAATAGCAAGTTCTAGCATGCCCTCTTCCCTAACCCTAACCCTAACCCTGCCCACCCGGCATCATCAGCCTTAGACTCTCATGCACAAAAAAACTCCCTCAAAACTCAAAAAATTAACAATTAGGAAAGAAATCGAGAAAACCTTGTGTGGGACAATTCATTAAAGGATCCTCCACCAGGATGGCTGAGCATGCAAAGGATGCCGAGACAGTGAAATGGACAGTAATGTGGACAAAGGCATAAGAAAAGAGATGAAGCAAGAAAACACTGTTGACAAATTAGGTCATAGTCGGTGTGCAAAGAAACAAGGGCAGTGCCTGTGTCCACAGCTAGGTACAAAAACAGTGTCAAAGACTTTGGCCAGCACTAAAGACAACAGAAGATAGGACAGCGCTCACATCCACAGACATATTAAGGCCAGAAGTACATTGCATGACCAAATGTTGCAGGACATCTCACATTTGCCAAACTACCAAGCTACCAAATCCCATCTTACATCAAGATAATGTGCAAAATTAGGGATGAGGCAGCAATGCGAGTTTCAACATTACAAGACTGAACGAGTGTGCCTCAACTTCAAATACTGCTGACGAGACGTTGAAGTTTTGTAGGTCTGGCCTCATGGGACATGACTTTTACTGGACGGAAAAGCCAAATGGGTCATTAGTGAAGAAGTCTGCATGACTAATAAAGACATCAACAAATACGCATCAGGGAGCCACAATTTTTATTTGCACATGCATATGTGCAATGAAAAGATGACAACTAGGGTTTGGGGCATGTTCATGGATAGGCCAATTCAAAATAGCAAAGACAATGGAGGGCTAGATAGTTTCCAAGATAAAATCTTCATTGTACCCTACAAGAGCAATAACAAACATTTCCAATATGTTGAAAAATGATTCAGATGTCCCAGACGGCCCCAGGCCACATTGTGAGATCGGGATGTGATGTGCTGACCCTCTCACACTAGCAAAGATGCCGTTCTTACTTCAATTTTGACAATTTGTCTCAGACCCTCTGAGACGCCAAAATTGGCTGTGACAATCATACAGACAGCAGACAGAGAATGAGGTCCTGCCGTGAGGTAGGATGGTGCTGGGGATGGCTGTATGACAGTGAATAAACAAATTTTGAGTTTGAATTTGAAGGTTTCAACTGAATTAGCTTCCCCAATTGCAGAAGGGAGTTGATACTTGACAATACACTGATGAATGATGTTTATCCTGATTACTTCTGGACTTCAACTGCACACCTAGCTACCATCTAAGTCAATCCTACACACTGCTCAGGAAATTGTATCCATGGACATATACAATAAACACATAGAAAGCAACACATAGAAAAAAATCAATTTTCATGCAAAAGTGTAATTTTTCCACAGCCAATATAGTATGCTATCAAAACTAATTTGAGAAATAATATATTAGGTACTTTTTAAAACAGGGTAACAAAGTAAATTAAGTGGTTGCTTAAAATATGACTATTGCTAAGCTATTTTGTCTTTTTTATTGATAAATTAGAAAACAATTGATTAATTTCATATTTGAATTTTCAAAACCATTATTGTAACCTGACACCAGCTCTGTTCTGCATAGCAATCAGTTATGGTTGGATCCTATTCCAGTGTGCAGATGAGATCCCGACTGTGGATATAATCATTCAGCAAGGCAGATGAATTAGAGCCTAATGAGTGATTACCCTGGTGTCAGATATGATTAACGGCAACTATTTTATTTCTATTAGGGGCAGGGTGTTTTGTTTTCAGGCCCTAAGATGTTGCTAAAGTTTAGTCTAGGGCTTCATCCAAAAGATGTGGCAATGTCACTTGTTACAAATAAAGTTACTACACATCACAAATAAGGTTATATATATAGCTTTTCATCAAAAATCAGATTATTAGCCAGTCAATATTGTTCTGAATTGATTCTGATGTGACTTTTGGACTGAATTGCACACAAGTATGCCTGAATATGTTTATTATTTTTGTTATTTTAGCTTTACTGTCCCATGATCCACATGCACCCTAACAAGAAGGCAATTCTAGTGAATAAGGAAAATGTTCAAACTGTTAGATTTTTGTTGCCAACAAAATACTGGCTGTCAGCAGCTTCAGTCCAAAAATGTCAAGGGCTCTATTTTAACAATCTAAGCACACAGTCTGAAGAACACTGCAAAAGTGCATTCAGGGCATGTGCAAGTGCATTCAGGGTGTGTCCGAGTCCACTATTTTAACAGCAGAACAAAGGGTCGCTGCACCAGGCGCCTGGTTCAAAGGGTTCGTTTCTTAATTAATAATGGGTGTGTTGTGGGCGTAACGTGCAACAAACCGATCAGAGTGCCATGTCTCATTCCCTTTTAAAAGCCAGTTGTACTTGCACCTTGGTGGATTGCTATTTTAATGGCGGATTTGCCAGGTAAGAAGGAAGGCTTCTTTGCAGAGCAAACGGATCTGCTCCTGTGCAAAGTGTACAAGCAGATCATCTGCAGCAACAACAGGATTCTATTCAGGATTCTATTTCAATGGGTTCTTGAGAAATCAGCAACAACAGGATTCAAAGCTCTCTGAGGTGAAGCAGGCGTCCCTGTGTGTGGAACAAGCAGAGTGGACCAACATTGGCACCCACCTATGTAGGCATGCATTACTATCTTGATAATGTGCCCTTACAATAACAGTGAAATACTGCGCAATTGACTTCAGACCTGTTTTTTGTTGGTCAATCACGCGATCACTTTCAACTACCTCAAGATAGCGTCAGTTGTAAACTAGCAAGGCACTTGCATCATGCTTGGCGGCACTTTGCGCAGGGTGTAAGACAGGGCCCCAAGACTCCAGAACAAATATCATCATACCTTCTTTTCAGCATTAGAGGTCAGGCTTCATGCAGATTTGGGTTCGGGCTTCAGTTACGCTTTACAAAAGTGTATACATAGGTTATACAGGTGATAGGTGTTTTTTTACTGGATGTAAAACATGCAGTAGACTAATAGCTGAGATTTACTGAATGTCAATTCTTTAATACTGGTGAATGAAACTACCTTAGCCAGCACAGCAGTCATGTAGCTCATATACAGCAGGATGTGTCAGCATTACATACTGAAGTACTGACTGTTAAACCTCCCATACCAATGAAATCATTTGCTGATTTACATTTCTTGCCTTAATGTTTGCCACAAAATCACAGCAGCATGAGGTGAATTGGTTGGTTGAAGTGCATCACGTGTTGCTCTCCTGACTCCCTACAGAGCCCACAAATTATTCACAAGCTGCTCCTCCAGTACCTCCCCCTGTCTGTACTGGTTTTTCAGTCTGGCTGGTGATCCAGTGTTGGGTGCGGCTTTGGTCTCCTCCTCCACTCACTCAGTTTTTTGCCTCTGTTGCCATGGTAGCCCCAGCCCACCATATATCAGCTATGGGTAGTTAGCTGTGAGGATGACGCTGGCCTTGTCTGCAAATAAAAGTGAATCTTCAAGACAAATGCACCCCCTTCCTTCCTCCACAAGCTACCAAGCAAGCAAGTTCGGGTTCAGTGTTTTTCTCTGTTTAATTCTGGTGAAACGGGCACGTAGCCGCTCTCTCTTTAATTTTTCATGCCCTGGGGTGAACTCCTGTCCCAGCTGGCTTAAACAGGGGAGCCCACCCTATGTCAAGTATTTAACACAAAAATCCTATCCCTTCTTTCTTTCAGTCCCTTCCTATTGTTTGCAATGTTGACATTATTAAAACCAAAAAATACATCTCTTCATATTGTGTCTCGCAAGCAGTAATGACTGTTGGATTGAGACTCAGTATTAAGCTTTGCCCTATTTCCTGGAGTTGGTTAACTGGCGATGTACTGAATCTCCTCTGTACACTCCTAGAATTTACATTGTGCTCATCTCCGGTTGCAGCTGCTAGAAGGCAGCCATAGTGAAGGGGATTTAAACACTCTACCAGACATTTGGCATCTGAGCGGCTGAATGGGGATTAAGAGGCAAAACAACAAAACTCCTGTCAGACTAGCAGCATCTCCTCATCGCAAAGGTCTGATGTTGGTTATCACAGAGGTAGTATGGTCATGCAGGTCTGTACCATCTTGAATGCATACTGTACAGTGTAGAGTATGCATGACTGTAGAGTCTACACTCAACAGCTGTACTTTCTGTCCTTGTTGCATTGCAACGAATGCCTCGGAGGGTTTCATTACTGACAGCAGTTGTGTTTCGTGTCACGAGCAAGCACTGGAGGACCAGTTTAATGAGTGAGTCTGATCCCAGCACCTTTCCACCTTGAATGGAGGCTGGGGGGATCAAAAAGAAAGCGAGAGAAGAGGGGGAGCCACAAAGAGGTCCTGCTCTTTACTGACTCGTCTGTGAATTCTCTCTAATCCTGTTAACTCAAGGCCTCCAAAGGAAAGTGCCGCCTGCCTCAGCAAATCATTGCGGCGTGTTTCCATAGTTACCCAGTATTTCATCCCTTTCGCCCATACTAGTAGGTGGGGGGAGTTGGGGGTGACACATCGTGCCACTGCAGAGAAGCATACATTAGCCAATTACATTCACTTAGCACAAAGAGGCGAGTTGGCATTCAAACATGAACCAACACATCATATTAGAGTTTTTTGGTGCCCACGTCAGGTGCTAAAAACAGCCTATTTGATTTAGTATAGGTTGTGTATAATGTTTTGCCAAAGTGGCAAACAGCAGCTCTTGACTCTGTGCCAAATTCTGATGAAAAGGCGAGCAGTTACAGAGTAGATACAGGTTAAAATATGCAAGTAAACTATTGCACATTTGGCCGCCATGACAATGCATGAAAATCAAGTGTCTACAGACTGTATGCATCAGTCTATGAGTGTAAATGAAACTGAATATGCCATGAATCATCTTAATACTAGCCCAGTCAGAATAAAAAAAAAAATGCCTCAAATAGACTAGTACATTATAAAGACATTTTGTTTGGTATGAAAGTGGATGGCAAAAACTTCATTCAACAGAAGAGAAGTAGCAAAAAGCCAAGCAAACTTTGGGTATTTAATAAATAATATTCTTTGTGCACATGTTCATCCAATGAAAGGACGTGATGCCAGCAAGAGTGAAGCATGGCAAATGCAAAAGAGCTGCTCTGTGGGCCAACTTTGTTGCTGGAAAGATTTAAGAATTGCTAAAGCGTTTGAAAGGCTCAAAACAAGCAAAGCAAAGAAGCAAAGAAAACAAGAATCTGTGTTCCGTATACTAGAATGTGAAATTATTAGGTACATGTCAAAAAAGTCTTTATTCTGAAACTCTGGAATATGTGAATGCACACTTTAGATCTCTGAACACTTACATGCAAATTAATGGTATCTTCTATTCTAAGGAATTTGTTCAATATGAAAACCTACTCTGCATGTGGTTGCAGCCAATTAAATGTATTTTTAAATCAGAGGGTCTATTACTTAACTTTTCTGTATGAACAAATGTAAACTGAACAAAGTTTGAAATAACAGTAACACTCTACTTGACTCCTGCTACCCTGAGGTGTATGTCTCCACATGTCTCCAGACTCCTCTGCAAAGTGTGAATTCACACACCAAATTATATTCAAGTGAGAAAGTGTTGCTGATGGGAAGTGACAGAATCACCTGAGCTCCACCCTTATCCATCAAGTCTGATTACATGACTGACTGCTCTTCAAAGCCAGTTCCTGATATCTGTGGGTATGTGAGTCGTTTCCATACAGAAAATGCTGCTGTAATGTTAAGGGGATAGTTCACCAATTTGGAAAAAAATATGTTATCTCACATCCCCCCCAGCTGTTCTGTAGGACAGTGGTGGTGCTCTCTTCCTCTCATTGTTACTGAGTGCTGGATACTGACTGGATGCTCCAAATGCTAACTGTTAGCCTGCTGCCACTGAGGTGGACTTCCCCCCAGCTAACACTGTTAAAAAGAACTGCCTTAATCCATTCAAACTGTTAAATAAAGCAAGTTTGATGATATGGAGCAGATTGTTTAGACCAAGTTAGTATTTTTGTGTAAACCTGAGCAATTTACTTCCATCTTTGTGGTGACTACTGCTCCTCTGGTGTGGAGTGACACAGGAAGTGCAGAACTTACCAGTTCTCACCAGATCAGTAACTGGAGCAAAATTGTCCATGTGCACTCAGTAGTTGTATTTGCATTTAAGTGTCAGAAAGCAACACTTGCAAAGTGATGTTCCTCTTTGACTGCATTAAGCTAGTTATTTTTAAGAATGTTAGCTGGGGGGATGCACCACTACTGTCCTACATAAGAGCTAGGGGGGAAGAGAAATAATATAAATTTTGTAAATAGGTGAACTATCTCTTTAACTAAATTGTTTTGGTTGGCGCAACATCAATTCTGCCCTTCCTGCAGCCTTATGGGGCACTCTGGATGTGTGGTTGTTTAGAGAGCCATTATGCATGTGGCTTAGTACACTGTCACTGTAATTTTTCAAAATGGGTGAACTACCCCTAAACTACCTCTTTAACCAAATTCTTCATAGTATGTCTTTGATAACAAATAGAAATACATGTAAATGGCACAAATGACAACTGTCAGGCTTAACTGTTATTTCTTTCTTGGCTTTTTTTTTTTTTTTAGCAGCAATGATCATATTGTCAGTGTGGCGGAGCTAATGACATCCTCTATAATCCCCCTGATTACGTTAGCTGTTGTTGCTTACGCCGTCCAATTAAAATACAATTTCTGGATGGGGAGGGAGGACTTTATGTCATCATTTATGTCTCACTGAGACCTTCCTTGCAACTCGTAGGCAGCGTAAACCAGAACACCGCTGCCTCAAACGTGCTCATAACACACTCTTCAACCGGACTAACAGACCTTCAAAGAACTGACCTATTACAACATCCCCCCGAGAATGACGAGTGTTGCATCGTCCCATTTTTCTGCCAGGCACCAAAATGAAAATAAGAAAGAAGAGAGGTAGCGGTGTTGGATAAAGATACACACAGAGCAGATGTGTCACACACGCTCCGCGAAGATGAGTCAAAATACAATACTACACCTCCAGATGCAAGCGCCAATGCACACAGTCCTGCCATTTTGTCGCTGATAGATGAAAAGACGACTAGATGGGCTGGTGGTAATACATATAGGGAGCCTTGTAGCTGGGGATCAGGGGTGGTACTACACAGAGGCTCTGGGACAGGACATTTACAAGGGCTTGACTCATTTCCAGACATTGTTCCTCTCACTAGCAGGAAAGTGATAACATACTTGCTGCCAGCAACACTCACCGCCCTTTCTCAAGTACCCTTCACAAAAAAAGCACCAGACAAACAGACTTCTATATTTTCAATGGGTTCTTGAGAAATCAGCAATCAGCAGTGTGTGATTGCATACACCGAGCCCTCCATATTTGCTATGCAGGGCTCTCCCTATTTTTAAGTCAGTGCTTAAAACACTTGTCAAGTTTTGCAAAGTGACAAGTTATTATCTGAACACATTGTTCCTGCTCAAAAGTTATTAAAGGTCATTATATAACACAAGGTTACTGCAGACCTCCATGTCCAGCAAAGCAAAAGAGGGATCAATGTAACAGCCCTGAGGCATTTTTAGACACAATTAGACTTCAGTGATAATGGGATGCCCAATAGTGGCATGACTAACTTCATTAGGCTGACTTTTAATTGAAGCATTCATTCAATTGTCCTTTTAATCATCCCTGTACTAGATAAAGTAAAGACTTTGCTTAGTGTATGAAATTACAAAAGATGTCCAGTTTAATTTTGATTCAGAAATGGAGGACATATGAAGTCTTGTAATGCTCCTACGAGTTTTCTGTAAGGACTTAAGTTGGTGGCAGACAAGGATGTATTTCATGTATACATACATATATTCACAAAATGTGGGATTCCCTGGACTGCAGTCAAGTCCGTGCCATGTGCTGATGAATCAGCAGCTCTGCTTAACACCATGGCAACAGATCCATCTCCATGTTACCTCCATATCTATATGAGGACGGGGGCAGCTGAGAACTGGAATGCCCAACAGGTATTTCGCCTTTTACAGCTGTCATTTATCCTAATATCAACGGAGAAAAACAAAGAACGTGAAACTTTTGCAAAAATATCTGTGGTCACTTTGATCATGCAGCTGTTTTTGGCAAACTTACATTCACTTGTGACTTTCAGGAGGAGCTCGACCTCCTCTGTCTATATAAACCACTCACCTTGTTTTTATCATTCCACTTCCTTTTCCCTAAAGTGTTGGTTGTTCTTAAGACTTTTTTTTTTTTTAGTATATTTGCTCTTGCATTTCACCCCTCAGCTTCTTTGCACGTGTTCATATTGCAAAGATGTATGCGTTTCTGAGTTCTTGTGTATACCAAGATATTTTCAAAAATGCTACTATGTGGACAGAGGTTTTTTATGTTTAAATGAAGTTGCATTTTCAAAAAATTATGTCTCCTTGTGTACGAAGCTCTATTCACATTGTCGCTGCCTACTAACTAACCTTACCTTTTCTCCTGGCAGAGTAATATTTCTGTCTCCTCTGAAAAGCTGGGTTGCTATGTGGCAAATATCTATGGTGCATATTATATTTTGCATGCTATTACTGTGCTGCTATGCATGTGCATTATTCAAGGTC
Source organism: Myripristis murdjan (assembly GCF_902150065.1). Classification (NCBI taxonomy): domain Eukaryota; kingdom Metazoa; phylum Chordata; class Actinopteri; order Holocentriformes; family Holocentridae; genus Myripristis; species Myripristis murdjan. The sequence continues at coordinate 33,629,177 of NC_043986.1, read as the reverse complement.
ATATTTTGTTGAGGTTAAACCACTATATAGGTCATAAAGCATATGATCTGATCCAGTCATTGTCATCCACCTCTGACTTAGCTGATTGGTGACATATTCATAACATATTTACTGTACTGTATAATTTTAATTAGATACAACAAGTGTAAATTTATACACCAAATGCACATGTTATACCTTCATTATTATTATTAGCAGTAGTATTTAGGAGAGCAGAAAACACCTCTTGACTAGATTGGTGTTATTACAAATGGAGATGGATGGATTACAGAGAACATGGCAGTTCCTTAAATGGCACAGTTGTTCACATCAGTTATGATTACGGGCAAGTTAGCAACTGCCACTGCCAGAGCTGCACTGACTCAGTGACAAGCTTCCATCAGACAGTATGCCAGCAGATGTCAACCCCCGCCATAACTGAAACCAAGGAGCTGGCATACTGTGTGCCACACCAGCAGTGATTCTAGAAAATCCTGGCTATAAAAGTTATAAACTGTGCCCTGCTTGGATACTAACACTGGAATGCAAGATAAAGACAAAATACAAAGAAGACAGTGAACTTGCAGAATGGTGTAATGATCAAGGACAGATCCTGTCTGCTGGGGCCATGCTCACTGCTCAGCCAAAGCTCAAGGCTCATACACCAGCGACGCAGAGGCCAAAGGAGGAAAGGTCCTGCTGTCCAGAGAACTGAGGCTGGGCAACAGATATGAGACTAGATGTCAGCTGGAATACTGGGTATCATCATATTGCGTTAGTGTTGCCATTTCCTGGTTTTAAGGCTGGATTACAGTAAAAGGATGCAGACATCGATCCGGCATTACTCATCTCACATTTAAATATATCATTTTAATAATTCTAAATATATTTTTCTAGTATTTCTTTAAAAATGTTTTGCTAATGCTCAGCTAATTTTTGCAAATTTTCTGGATTTTTTTTTTTCCCTTTTTGGGTCCAGTCCTACTCTCAGTATTTTTCAGATTATATATACTGTCCATATACACTGCTCACCTTGTTTTTATCATTTGACTTCCTTTTCCCTTCAGTTTTGGTTTTTGTTAAGGCTTTTTAAAAAATATATATACACTATATTACCAAAAGTATTCGCTCACCCATTCAAATGATCAGAATCAGGTGTCCTAATGACTTGGCCTGGCCACAGGTGTATAAAATCAAGCACTCAGGCATGCAGACTGTGAAACAAGACATTTGTGAAAGAATGGGCCGCTCTCAGGAGCTCAGTGAATTCCAGCGTGGAACTGTCATAGGATGCCACCTGTGCAACAAATCCAGTCGTGAAATTTCCTCGCTCCTAAATATTCCACAGTCAACTGTCAGCTCTATTATAACAAAATGGAAGCGTTTGGGAACAACAGCAACTCAGCCACGAAGTGGTAGGCCACGTAAAGTGACGGAGAGGGGTCAGCGGATGCTGAAGCGCATAGTGCAAAGAGGTCGCCGACTTTCTGCACAGTCAATTGCTACAGAGCTACAAACTTCATGTGACCTTCAGATTAGCCCAAGTACAGTACGCAGAGAGCTTCATGGAATGGGTTTCCATGGCCGAGCAGCTGCAGCCAAGCCACACATCACCAAGTGCAATGCAAAGCGTCGGATGCAATGGTGTAAAGCACGCCGCCACTGGCCTCTAGAGCAGTGGAGACGCGTTCTCTGGAGTGATGAATCACGCTTTTCCATCTGGCAATCTGATGGACGAGTCTGGGTTTGGAGGTTGCCAGGAGAACGGTACATTTCAGACTGCATTATGCCGACTGTGAAATTTGGTGGAGGAGGAATTATGGTGTGGGGTTGTTTTTCAGGAGCTGGGCTTGGCCCCTTAGTTCCAGTGAAAGGAACTTTGAATGCTTCAGGATACCAAAACATTTTGGACAATTCCATGCTCCCAACCTTGTGGGAACAGTTTGGAGTGGGCCCCTTCCTCTTCCAACATGACTGTGCACCAGTGCACAAAGCAAGGTCCATAAAGACATGGATGACAGAGTCTGGTGTGGATGAACTTGACTGGCCTGCACAGAGTCCTGACCTGAACCCGATAGAACACCTTTGGGATGAATTAGAGCGGAGACTGAGAGCCAGGCCTTCTCGACCAACATCAGTGTGTGACCTCACCAATGCACTTTTGGAAGAATGGTCAAAAATTCCTATAAACACTCTCCTCAACCTTGTGGACAGTCTTCCCAGAAGAGTTGAAGCTGTAATAGCTGCAAAAGGTGGACCGACATCATATTGAACTCTATGGGTTAGGAATGGGATGGCACTTCAGTTCATAGTATGAGTAAAGGCAGGTGAGCGAATACTTTTGGTAATATAGTGTATGTTTGCTCTTGCATTTTTTAGGTAAAATGCTGTCAAAAACCACTGCAGTCACACCTCAGCTACTTTGATGACAGGAGGTAAGCCCAAACACTGAAAACCCTACTAATGGCACTGAACCCATACACCTACAATTAAGTGATGATTTCAACCCAACCCTACACCCCTCCACAAATACAAGTTAAACTTTTCTTTGGACAGTTATGGAAACTCAGTCTAGGCTGTGTGCGTTGTTAGTTATGTGGCCATCCAAACTAGTGCTACTTTGACAGTATGTGAATGGAAAGCTTGACAGAGTATGGTACATGAGTTTTGAGATCTCAGCAACCAGTCAGCATATCCATTTTCACTATATCAGTTGTAGTGTGTGTGTGTGTGTGTGTGTGTGTGTGTGTGTGTGTGTGTGTGTGTGTGTGTGTGTGTGGTGATAGATGTGTTAATCCCACTCACTGAACATTACCTAAAACTGTCTTATGTTTTAGTTTAACTGCCTGGCCGCAGTAAATTTGCCATAGGCTAAAAGAAACCATTCCTTTTTCTCCCCAGATTTGGCCAGTAAAGTAGTACACACACAACACAACACACACACACACACACACACACACAACACAACACACACAATAAAGGATGTGTTTAAGCAGTTCTCATCAGTAAGGTTATGTAACAAGCCTGAACATCTATGCTTCTGACAGGCTGTTTTGAATCAAGCACACACACACACACACACACACACACACGCACACACACACACACACACACACACCAACATAAAGCCATAGACTTTGACAAGCTCTATGAGAAGTCTTTGACTGGAAAGTAATTTTGATTTTGTTTTCTCTCTATTGTATCTGCACCTCATAACAAAGGGAACCTGACATTTACCAGGTTGGGACAATATAATTTCTAACATGTATAATCTAATATGTATGTAATATGAGGTGTATATGTGTAAACCAAACAGCCTCAAGAGGCTCTCTGTTTCTGTGTCTTTTTCCACTGCGTTGCATTATTTTTCCATTTTTTCTTTTTGATATTTTGTTTGTGTGTACGTGTCTGTTTATTTCTGTAATTTTGTTGCGGTTGTTTCTAGTGTACACTTACTTTGTGAATTACTCAGCTTATTTGTGGCTTGTCATTTCAATGTTTATTAATAATTTTGTTATTGCAGATGTTCAAAAAGAACAATGCTGATTTTGTCCTAGCACTGAACTATTGCTATAAGGCTTTGAAACATGAGCAGATTCACTTTTCACCTTACTTTCACATTATATATATACATATATATATATATATATATATATATATATATATATATATATATATGATATTAACCGTAACCCCAGCCCTACCAGAGCATTACAAGAAAATAACTTCAAAATTGATGAAAATGGAAAAAGAAAAAAGAAAATAGCCAAAAAATTTGCAGGAAAAGGCCAGAAAACTATCATAAAATTTAGCAAAAAATTAGTGAAAAAAACTATATTTATAAAATTAAACTATTACAAAATTTCCATGAACTTACCTGTATTTATATATATACAAATACAGGAAAATTACTCAAAAAAACCCTGGGTTTCACAGGGTTAAACCTCTAGAAACTGGCAGTTATCAAGAGCCACCCCTCTCCTTGCCATGACAGAGATGAGACATATATGTGCACTACAACCACATTAGAAGTCACTTTTCCACAGACACAGTTTGACTCTGAGGGTTTTAAATAGGTTACACAGATCCCAATCACCAGTCCCCATTGTACTGAGTACCACCGAGAGGCAGAAGCTGTCAGGGCTGACGGTAAGCAGCCAAAGATAGGGAGGCTAGCAAAAGGAAAATGGGGGATATTCAATTTAGATGCAGCAGAGGATGCACAGATGAAAGCCATACTCTGTTTAAGAGGCACTGTGGAGTAAAAATGACCTTGCATGGAAGTGGAATTAGCTTGTAGTGCGACTTAATATTTGCATTCAACCAACAGGACAGGCATAATGAGAGTTACACTTCTCCCAATGTATTTTCTAGAATTCATATTAAAAAGGCAGAATGTGCCTCATCAAATGAACCCATTTCCTTGTTGCGCATGATGTCGCCATCATCAAAGTCACTACCTATCTAATGACCGTCAAAAATCAGCTAAATAAAAATCTGTGTGGCTAGCTGGATGTCTGTTTCAGCTCAGGTTCACGCACACCACGGCTGAGCACCATCGGCCAAAGCACAGTCACAAAATCATGCATTGCTGACCCCGGATCCCCTACCTTTAACTCGAAGGTAGAAAAGTAGCGTGAGAAGCATCCCTCTCGCTGAAACAGAACTGCTCCGCACGCTCCTTTTGCTTTCACGCCCTGGATCTCATGGTGCACCTCCTTGGCTTACTCCTTTCCCCATCCAGCCTTCCTCCTCCTCCTCCTCCTCCTCTTACCAAACAGCTTTGGTAGTGTCTTTTTGTCGCTCTCTCCTCCCTCCCTCTCTCCGTATTTGCTTCCACTCCTCTCTGTTCTGTCTCTGTTCATCTCTCATACACACTCTTCCACTGGTTCAGAAGCAAACATGCATGCAAAATGCACAAACTGCCGCTCTCACTCTCTTATTTTCATTTTTCTTTTTTGTTTGTGTATTAAATGTTCCCTACTGAGTAGCCTCTTGGATTGTACCACATGGCTTTTCAGAGGAGCCTTTGATGCAGTTGCAATATTTAACCCACAAGATGGCAGGCCTAGCTATGTAACAGCAGTATCTGCACACAACACATTTTTTCCCTAAATTTAAACCTTGTGGACTATTTTTAGTGGCTGCACTGTTCCTATTGGAGCACATCCTGGATGACAGCTATACTTTCCTGGAGACCTGTCTGCCGATTCATTTTTAGCACATACAAACACATGCGTACATCACTTGCAGACAGTTTTTTTCCCCCTCAGGTTTATTCCTTAGATGACTCGATGATCAAACCCCATACGTATCACCTTTGACTCCATAAAGCCTTTTATTGTTGGACAGGCACACACTGCGCCTTCCTTCTCCCAGCCAACCAGAGGACTTGGACAGATTTCCCTCTCTCCCTGCTTTCCAATATTGCAACACCGGGGAGGTTGTGCAAGCATTTTCTACATTCCTTCACAGACGGTGTAAGGCCATTCCCTAGGCTGGACCCACAGCTTTATCAAAGCAACCTTCAAGACATTTTTTCTTTATCAGCACAGCTGAAAGCAGGCTCTGTAATGAAGCTAGGAGCAGCTACAACTGCCAGTCACGCACTTGTGGAAAGCAATGGGATGGAAAACAAGAGTTAAATAACATCAAAGTGATGCTTCATTGTGAGTTTGGAGTGATAAGAGTGGGTGGAAATTTACGGTACACATAAGTTGTCTATAACAAGGGCCACTCTGTGTCACAGAGTTAACCTTGACAGACATTTGTTTTATTTATTTTTTGTCTGAATTCTGTCTGAATATTTATTTATCTTTATTTATATTCCATCTTCTTAACTTTTTACCCTTTTTAACCAACTTAATTGATTTTTATATTTATCAGTAGATTTAGTTTTATCTGATTTAAGTATATTGACGGCATCTAGTGGGAACAGCACAGTAAGAATATCACTGTATAAACAACTTTTTTTTCTGTGCATATGACAATAAAGCATTTGAATCTTGAATTTTGCAGTTCATGAAAACAAAGTTTTTAACTCTACTGAATTGTTGTTCACATTTTTTTCTCTATAAATTCCGCATTAAATTATTTGTGAGTGACCTTTATACACAGATTGGGCGACTTTCCTCATTATAGCTTCTTGTATTTTTCACCTTGCTTTTGTTATTATGCTGTGCTTGGTATCAAAATTAGAGTTTGCCCATATGACTATAATTTTTCTGTTTGGTTCATTTTTGTTTAGGTTTCGTCTCATTTGTCTCTTGGAGGAAGTTGTGCTAGAAAAATACTTCTCATCACAGTTTTAGTCAACTAAAATGAAGACTTATGTGTAACCTGTACTGAAAAGAAATAACAATTTTACAAGCTTCATGCTCGGCCAACTGAGCCCAGATAAAACCATTCACAAAGCATGCACACAACAATCCACAATGCTAAACACAATCCACTGATATTTACATAATGGCCTGGCTAAATCCCTGTTTTTCTGCCTATGATAAATAACACTTCAGCCCCTTTTGTCTATGATGGTCTTAACCTTCATGGGCCATTGTGCCATCAGTCTATCTGGTGCTGTATTACATAAGATTGCAGGCTTTGTGCAAAACACTAAAGCTGCAAAATAACAAAAACCGCAAGGCATATCAAGGTGACCTGGTCAGGCCTGTGTTACACCAGGCAAGAACGAGAGTAAAAGGCAGTGAGAAGTAAAAGAGCGGGGTGTAAGAGATGGGGATGACAGGAGGACAGAAAGAAATTGATCGATGGAGGAGGGGGAAGGCAAGGCAAGAAAGAGAGGGAGTGGGAAGATAAAGGGGAAAACCCACTCAGGGGAAGACTTCTGAAATGAGGCCATCTCCTCCAGTACAACAGCGTCAGCCACAGCCAGTCAGCAGCGCTCACACCGGCTGGCTCAATTTAGCAGCTTAGCACACTTCCCTTTCTGCTTAGCACGTCGCTTAGCCTAGCCTTGCTTAACTGACTCCATTGTTGTGTGGCTGGTGTGTACATGCTAAAGTGGTTGCCCGGTGGGAGAATTATATGCAAGGGGCCAGCCCTTTGTGGATTAGCCTTCTGCACAGATGTGCTCCAGGCTAGTGCTATTCACTGCAGAGGTTCAATAGTAGGACACACCAAACACTCCAAATCCAGCCCCACAACAGAATGAGGTCAGCCGCAGTCTTTTCCACAGCGTCTGAGGTAACCAAGAGACTAGGGAAGTGGCTTTAAGGCTTGTGTAGGTTACTTTTTTTTTTCTCAGAATCACCATTACATACAGAGGTTCCAGTCCAAATTAAATTCATCGAGAAAAAACACCCGGTCTTCAGGCTGCTCCTGGGGCTGGAATCTCATTTGTTAAAATCCATTCGGGATGAATAAAACAACCAATCATCTCAGCGAAGCGTCACACTCTCAATCCAATCATATCTTGTGCACACAGATGTGCACCACTGCCATGCTTGCTTCCCCTACCTCCAAAAGACTAGCTATAGTAATTTGGCATACCGTAGCTACAGCTTGCCATTCCTTACTTCCTCACTGCATCGATGAAGGCCCACCCACTCTTACCGACACAAGCTTTAAGGCAGAGCTTCAACCAAATTCCAACAATTGACAAGCTTTTCTGAAAGCTTAAAATGTCCACTGCAAGATCCCCATGTTGATTATTAGACAAGATAGATATCATTTGTGTAATATCTTGCAGCATTTTAGAAATTTAGAAAATATTTATATTGAAGAAAAATCACAAAAATATATTTAGAACAAGACTGAAATGTCTTTTGTTGCCGGTGTGTGTTATTCTCTCAAGCCAATACTATCATTAATAATAATATTGATAAGAGTAATAAACATGATTGGACAATTCATGTTTGAGTTGGTTTGAAAACTGCAATAAAAAAAAAATAAAATAAAAAATAAGAAAAGGCAATAATAATTTACACATTGTAGGAAAACAATCAGGTCTACTGGGCTAAAAAAAAAAAAAAAAAAAAAAGCGACATATAGCCTGGAGTAATTGTAGTAATACATAAATATTCATTGTTTCATTAGTAAAATACTGGAGAGTCCTTGTGGTGACAGCTAAGCATTTCTAGGGACAGGGTCCAGCAAGCACAGCCCTGGCTGTTTTAAACTTCTTGTTACACTTGTTTTCCTAACGCTCATTAGAGTGAATGAGTGGTTTAAAGCTTGAGTGTTTCTAGTCTGAGTGGAGGAAAGAGTTTGAATCCCACTTTTGCCTGGCAGCTTTGCTGTTCGTATAGATGGCACTTATACAACAGACAGAAATGTAACAGTATGCCAGTCCTTTAACAAAGTTAGGAGGGATTTGACTGTTAAGTCCCCTCTGCTGGCTTTGTTTCTTGAGTTTTGTTTGGGCCAGTATTATCCTATTCTCATGCCTATAAAGATTAGTGCTTTGTCCTCATCATGTCCCACTGGTGCAGAAACATGACTGCCTTCCTAACTGTCTGCACTGAGGCAGAGCTATTTTTGTAGGTAACATTTTTTCCCTCTGCCTCTATCTCTCAGTCACTCTCTTTGTTATGAAGAGGAAAACATCTCTCTCTCTCGCTGTAAGCTCATAAGCTCTTCCCTGGGAGGCCTCTGCGGCAGGGGCAACCCCAACAGATGTGTGGGACAGAAAGCTTATGATATAAATGAAATGCAATCCATAAACCGGTCCACAACATCAGGCTGCAGCGTAGCGGGGCATCTTTTGTACACAGCGCCCCAGATCTCTTCGCTTTCTTCCCAAACTGTGCTCTCATCACCCTTTCCTGTGGATTTGAGAGGATGGGACTGATGTATGCGGCACAGGTTAGGGGGCTAAGGTGATATGAATCAGATTCAGGTCAGAAAGACCAATGCTATTTAACATAAATGTTTCGAGCCAGTGTATGTAAAAAAAGGTGGAGGAAAACTGACCCACAGTGGGAGGATGAGAGAGTTTTCTGAACATACATGAACTTATGTTCAAAGTGGGCAAATTAAAGTAGCTGTGTATGCATTTTGATGAACTTGTCCTTCATCAGACCAACCCAGTTAGCCACTAATCAATGCTAGCACTAGCAGGGAGGTCAGGCAGTATTATGTAATATCAGCCAGGATTACTATGGACTTAATATCATCTAGCAGAAACCTTTATTTAAGGTGACTTGCTGCACAGTACTATGTGTTCATGCAGTTTATGTTTAGTACAGTTGGCCCCTGTGGGAACCAGCCTCCGCCAAGCCCTGGAGGTGCTCCCACCTCTACCCACAGTTCCAGAGGTTCTTTTGGTTTTGCAGTAGCATCAAAATTTGACCTCATACATGAAGTTTGTACGTAGTGTGATAAATATCAAAAAGAGGAGGCACTCATTTCTGCTGGTGTGCAAGGAGAGCACGACATATCAGTAGTGTGATAACAGTGTGCAGAAATGTTACGATGACCCAGTCGATAGCTACAAGCTGATGCCTGCATTTTTCTATGTTGACAGCAAATGCATCCAAATATTACCTTGATTAACATGATACTACATTCATCTAAAAGTCAATACTACACCGTACACTCGAAGATGCCTATTTTGCAATGTTGTCCGGGATTAGGGTTGCTGATCAGTATCAATGACTCAATAAATACTTGACCAGGTGCTGAGATTTTTGGCTTTCAAAACCCACTTTCCAGCCCATGCTGTTTCACTTAAGCTGTTTCATTCTTCCTACTCCTACTGCAGTATTAACAATAATTTTTAAGCAAAACTATTACTGAAGAAAAATACTTGTAACATGCTTTGTTGGACCAAGAAACATTTTTTTGTTTTGTTTTTGCTCTTTATGAAACTAGGAGCTTCCTGAGACCAGTCAATTTCAGTAAAAATGTATCGACTGTTCCATTTTGTGCACAGGATTTCAGTATCACTTGAGCTTAACCTATCTGCTTCAGCCCGACCCAGAAAATCATCTGCCCAGTTCCCTAGCCACAGGCCTGCAACGTGAAGCCAATCTTGTACACTACTTCAAATTAAAGAGGGGATTTGGGATGGAAGGGTCGGGTGGGGGTGGTTTTGGGAGCTATGATGTTGTTATGAAATCTGCCAAGCAGTGAGTTATTCACAGCCTGTCTGCCTGTTTATGGACAATTTAAATTGAATCCACAGAGGCCGAACTACCCCCACCTGAGATCGCACCAAAATGTCAATTTCCTGCCTCTTTTACCATCTCCGACAGGCCAAAATCAATTTTGGCACAGGTGCCTCTTAATAGAATTTTCCCTGGAGAGAGATTTTCTGCTGCTGGAGATGAGTACATTACATTAGCAAAGAGAGGTTAAAATATCAAAAGGCTAAACCCCAGCTTTGTGACAAAACTGAAAACAATTCCATACAGACAGAGGCTGCAATGACATTTTTCATCAAAAAGTACAAGAGATCCCTGACTCTCTATACATTATACACAGCTCAATGTGATGTAATGGAAAATCAATCTAGTGGTTCTCCCCCGATACTAGAAACTAAGAATCCCATCAGTCCTGTATCTTCACTCCCAAAGACAGGGACACCGTTGAAAACAGTGACGTTATGATATTACACAGAAAATTTACATTAAAGGGATAGTTCACCCATTTTGAAATTTTAGATTATTTCTCCTCCCCCCCAGCTGCTCTGTAGGACAGTAGTGGTGTTATCTTCTTCTCATTGTTACTGAGTGCTGGATACTGGCTGGACGCTCCAAATGCTAACTGTTAGCCTCCTGCCATTGAGGTGGACTTCCCCCCAGCTAACATTCTGAAAAATAATTGCCTTAATCTACTGAGATTGATGAATAACCAAAGTTTGATGATGTGTAGCAGATTTTCACAGACCAAACTGGCGTGAGGTTGCAAAAAGGCTGGGAAATAAATAAATAACTGTTAGCCTCCTGCCACTGAGGTGGATTTCCCCCAAGCTAACATTCTAATTTTGATGAGAATACACTATTACTGTCCTACATAACAGGTATGTTAAGTGAAAGGGGTGAACTATCACTTTCATAACAATGTGTTATCTAAGAGAGACACAAAGGGTTGTAGACTAGAGACACTGAGTTGCATAAAAGCCAGCAGGCTATCACTTCCTCTTGATTTTGTCACAATACAGAGAGAGCATGCATGTATTAGCTATTGGCATGTGGTACCACAGCACTAAAATGCTTCAATGCTCTGATGTTGAGCATTCACTCTATTTGCCTCCAAGACAAACAATACGAAGACTGTGGCAGTGACATGCTGTTTGAGTTAGACAATTATGGTGTGATGCTCTCATACAGTGTCTCTACAGGAGCCTTGTCAAACAAGGACTGCGCTTACTTTCCTGTTAATAAACATAGATACTCATTTTTTCTGCTTTTTTACTGCCTCGGCAGCAGTCACTCTATCCTATTTACAATAATCCAGATAAGCTCTCATTCTGATTATGACAAAACCAAATAAGATGAGCTTAGATGTGCTATTAGCCCCTACACTGAGCCACATAGACACCTTGTTCCACCGACTGCTAGTTTCAGTAGTTGCCTGAGGTCAGTTTCCATAGTAAGATTTGGAAAAATATTTAAATACAGGGATTTTGGTGATTAGTATATGAATATGCATAGCATCTATTCATGGTAATGTATTTTCAAATAAGATAAGATTCCATAAGGAAATGAGCTATCATAATAAAAATTCAAATACAGTGTGCTGTACATGTAAATTCAGTTGAGGAGGTGTAAATACAAGTCAAATAAAAATTATACGACACAAATATTACCCTTGATTAGATCAATATATGTTTTTTCTGATATATGGGCAGTCTTGTATAAAGTATTTGAAAGCGATACTTGAGTAAAAGTACAAGTATCTTACCAGAAAATGACTTTGGTAGAAGTTAAAGTCACCTTTTAGAATATTACTTGAGTAAAAGTCTTAAAGTACCTGACATTTACTGTACTTAAGTATCAAAAGTAATTTTCTGATATTTTCAGTACTTAAAGTAAAAGTAAAAGTATTTAAACAAAGTGAGCGGTTAGAATTTTGATAATGAATTTATTGTGGCTTCCTTATAGTAAAAGCAACCTGGGTACAGGAGAAAAAAGCTTCAACTTTTTAACATTACCGTTAAACTAACCCTAACCCTAACCCGAAAATAATTCTTGCAAATACGGCAACAGGTGTGTAACGTTATCTTCGTCACCACCACAGACTTCATCATCTTCGTCATTTGCTACCGGAGTGGTAATGTTAGCAGCACTCTGCTGCTGCAGGTGCTTCCATCATAGCTTGTGTCATGTGTGACATGCTCGGGCAAGCGGAGCTTCTTCTTCTTCTTCTTCTTCTTCTTCTTCTTCTTCTTCTTCTTCTTCTTCCAAAATGTATCGGAGTAAAAGTACACATTTCATTTCGGAAATGTAGTGGAGTAAAAGTAAAAGTTGTCAGAAATATAAATAACAAAGTACAGATATGTGAAAATTCTACTTAAGTTCAGTAACAAAGTATTTGTACTTCATTACATAACAACACTGTATATGGGTTTTATGTTGGGCTTTTGTTAAACTTCAGATCTGGTCAGTGTTATCCACCTTTGATGCTGAAAAATTGATTACATATTTTTTGTGGAACTGATTACTACAGTGGTTGTCGATGGGAAACCCTGAATCTGATGCTAATATGTAATTTCCCTACATGTTTATATAAATATCTTTTATTAAATCATCATTACTTGTTATTATCATCCTGGGTTTCAGGGGAGAGTTTCAGTTTTCTGTGGTCTAAATACTGTTTCAGAGGCTTCTCCATCCTGACAAGAATAAAATTCAGGAAAGAAGACAATACTGAAAAAAATACTAAAAAACGGCATTAAAAGAATCATATTTACAGAAAGTGAATACCAGTGCAAAATATCACATTGTGGCAGCTTTAACACAGGAAATACGCATTATACTGTTCAAATTTTCCTGACATGTTCTGAGATAGGTAGATGCCCCTCATGTGTCAGGCTAAGAAAATAGAAACGAGCAGGACCGAGGAAAGCTACTAAATGGAAAATTGCGCCACATGCGTACGCCTCTCATAGCTGAGGCCTTTCCGTTCACTCTCCACTTATGTAAAGAATGAATTGTAATGACTTGTTGCAGAGCTGCCAACGCCCACGTGAGAGTCTGTAGGTCCTCTAATGGGGGAGGGATGGAGTGCTCTGTAGCAAAGAGCAACTTCTTCCCATCCTTGTATGGCATGCATTACAATTTTGTAGCATTTCACAGAGCAAGGTACTTCAGATTTGCCTGTTGACAGCCAGGTGTTCAGCCCAGCCCACAACAGACACACAGTGACACACACTTGTGTGTTTACCACTTCTCTGATGTCATGCCACTCAACTCACTGCCTACTCACACTGTAATAGCTTGGATGATTCAGTTGCCATACAGATGAAATGATCCTTTGGTGAGTGCAGTGTGTGCATGTGTACAGATGAGGGAGGGACATTAACCAAAGGCTGTGATTTAGACTGCTAGCTAGCCTCAGCGGTAAAACAGATGAAGCCATAGCAGCGCATGGCTGGGTTTGTGAGGAGACAGATGAGGTCTGTACACACTGTGCGGTAATCTGGGTTTGATTATGATACACCAGGCTGGAACACCTGCTCTCAGGCTGAAACACTGCATTTTCTCTCTCCCTTTTGAATTGTGTGTAAATCTTGCCAAATCGAATGGGTTTTAATGTGTTAGTGTTCAGGTGGTGGTGCACAAACACTGGCTAAAAGTCCTTTCTTCATCTTTGTATTTGTCAGGACTTCCGTTGTTAGGAAGTGCAGACCCCATTCTTTTTTCCTCGTTCTTTGTCTTTTCCACTCAGCAGGTCTTGGCTGTGATCATGAATATGGGATTTTTTTTCTTCAAAAAAGTATTTTAATAAAACACACTTTTGATTTAACACCAGGGTTAAATCAAACATTTCAAAGTAATAAGTGACAATAGGGGATTTCTCTGTAGTAAATCTCATGGGGGTTAATATAGATTAGAAATGTGAAAAATGTGGAAATTGTTTTGGGAGTACGCTGAGCTGGTTAAGCTTGCATTTCAACACCTCTGTGATGAGTTATGGTTTTGAGGGGTGTGCTCCAGAGTAAACAGCATCCCAGTACAGGTGGACAGTGATTACAGGATGTATTGACATCCACTTCCATCACATTATCCACATTTCACCCAGGCCAAACTATAGAGGGTCTAGGAGTGTTTTATTGACATATTTAAAGGGATAATTCAGCCATTTTGAAAAAAAAAAAAAAATGATTCCACTTCCTCCTTAGCTGTAATTTCAATACTATTGAGGTCAGTGCTACCAGTCTGTAGTATTTGAGGCAGGTGGTAGTGAACATAGGCTGTTAAAATCAATCTGGTTCATGGCTCACAAGTTCACAAGTGATAAGATAAGATAACACTTTATTTATCCCCATAGGGGAAATTTAGGAATTTCAGGTGATCATGAGCATTTCATTTCACAAAGAGGCTTCATACAGTATGTGGCACAGCGCTCAGAGGAAAACAAAGCCATTTACTCACTGAACACATGAGGAAATCCAGCTTCGCATTTCAAATGTCAGAGAAGCACCTTAGCTGGCTTTGACTGTACTGATGAATCATGATATGATTATCCCTTTGTACAGTGCTGATCTGCTGCTATCCTACTTAAGATTTAGATGTGTACAGTTATTTTGCATATCATCTTTTGAACTTTCAAAATTTTGATGAATGATGAAGATAGACCTTAAGAATAATACTAAATAGGAAAATCCATGTTTTTACCTAGGTTTACCATCCCTTCAGCACAAATCCTACACTGTCCTGTGCGACTGCTTCTATCATTCACAATGGATCATTCTGGTCAGTATAAGAAAGCTCAATGTGTTAAAGCCAGAACAATGGCGCTTTGCTGTGCCACAGTCAAAGCTACAGTATAACAAGGCTAGCATTGACAGCTTGAGGGCTGCTGCTAAAATAGAGCTCCCTGAGACCAAATGAACAATTAACAAAAAATGATCATGGGGTAAAGGGTTAGGTAAGACCTAGGGATGCCCAGTATGGTAAAAGAAAAGTAATACTGCAATTATTTTGACAGATACTGTGATTGCAATAATGGGAGTTATCATTATTGCAACATCAATTCCATTTTCACTGGGAAAAAAAGTAAAATGAGGATGATTATTTTTGCTGAGTTCTGCTCCACACATCAAACGCTCAATTTCTTATTTCTGTATTTATTGTCGCAATATTTTGTAGGATTGATGCACATATGTATAAATTATGCACTTTTTTTTTTTTTTTTTTTTTTTACAACTAGGATTAATGCACAAGTAGGATTAATACACATATTTATACATAATGCACACACTTTTTTTTTTTTTTTTTTTTTTTTTTTTTTTTTACAAATTTCTAATGCACATATTATGTGCAAATGAAATTTGAAATATATTTCTATACTGCTTATAATTTCACTAATGCTCATAATATGTTCTCTTGAGAATTTGAGCAACTGCAAGTGAATCAGTTTCCCCTAAGGGATCAATACATTAATTCTGATTCTGATTCAAATCATCACTTTTTATGTCTGAACAATATGATTTGTTGGCCAGGGCATCTTTGTAACTCCACAACACTTCATTTATAATGTACTGTCATGTTCGATTTGGATTCTGCACTTATCTATGTTGTAATTTTGAAATGATGTCGGTTAATTGTGTAGCCCTTATTGTTCCTACATGTGAAAACATTTGGAATTCATTCTTGTCAGATTGGAGAAGCCTCTGAAACAACATTTATACTATGACTGACACAAAAACTCCCCAGACTAATGAAGTTGTTGTGTTAGCAGAGTGACCTACTCCACCTATTCAGTAGTAGGGGCAACCCTGGGATTCATTATTGTCCATAGGTGAAAAATTAAGTTATAACAAACCAGCACATCAGCCAAGCCCTCATATATACCAGAATGTATGTCCTATATCATTAAAGGACTTCCAAACAGCTAATGCAGATGATTTTAATAGCGAAGCACAAAAGCCAGGCAGTGTTATCTACAAATCAAAGCCAGCTAGCTCCCGCATTCAGATCAATGCTAGGAAGCTTCCCAGATGCTCTGTTATCAGCAGCAGTGTGGAACATGTGGGTGTGCTGCAGTGCAGCAACGAGGCCACAGCCAGCCTGCCACATTACAGAATGGCTGCTAAGGAGAGGCTATTTCAGGAGCTAGAGGTGTTCATATTAAAGAGGTGTGCTGTGTATTAAGGGCGTGGAGCCTGGATGCTATGGAGCTCTTCCAGAGTGTAGAAAAATGACACTCCAGAGTGTTTGATTTATACCCTCCAAGTGAGGTGGTGACTTTTGAGAAACAAGTGAAATAAAGCAAGGTGAGGCAGAGAATATTTTTTATATTTAACTTCAGAAAGGTCATTTCAGACAGAGAAGATGTGGACAGAGACAGGCGGATAGAACACTGATATGTTAGCAATATTATTTTAAGGAGGCGAGCAGTGAGGAGAATGGGCAGCAGCCTCAGTTTGGACGTTAAATGAAAGCAGAACAAGTGAATCACACGCCTAGATTAATTAAATCTGTTTATTTTAATTTATAGGATTATCCATCACCACCACAATAATAGGTCCATAGCAGTGATCCAGTTTTGTATTCAAACTCACACTGGTATGTAGTGTGACTCAAGAGACTGACTACTGCAATGGGTACAGCAGAACAAAAAAAAAAAAAAAAAAAAAAAAAAGCTTTATTTCTGTATCTAGCATTTAGAAAATTTTTTCCAGATGCCAGTTAAGACCTGATGGAAAATGAATGTTTGCAGGGAAACAATCCAACAATGAGCCACATATTAATATGAGCTGTGATATGAAAGATCATGAAAATATCTTCATTAGTGCAGGAGTAATGGCAACAGTTATCAGCACAACTTCACCCAAACCAAAGAGGTAACTTAAATTGCTTACTGTATCTGCAAGCTATGATTTAAACACTACACTGAAAAGAATTTCACATACTTTTGCATACCCAAATGAAAAAGCTTATAAAAGAACAGCTGTAAAGCAAATATGGATGTATAACAACTCATTTGAAAGGCAACATACTCTAGCTTCTGAAAATGTGTTTATTTCATATGGAGCTAAAACACATGCTTCATCACACTGGCTCAAACAAGAAGGGACAATGTTTTGCTTTTTTTTTTTTTTTTTTTTGGTTCTCCTCTTCACTAAGTCATATTTGAATAACAATAACTAGGCCATGCATGCTTAATATTAGAACTATGAAAATCATTACAAACCTTTTACATTATGTCAACTACTGTGTAAAATGTTAGAAATCTTAAATTATAAAATTATCAGTATGAGAACTATGACACCTACATATTTCAATGCCATACATGTGCAATGGCATAAAACATATTTGGCATATACTTTATTAACTCGGTTCTCTATGGATCTAAGAGTTAGCATGCATGTGTATCACACTTACTGTCATCTATGGAACGCTGTTTTAACATCCATTTGCTAAATCTGACTGTCTGGAATTAACATTATAGATATCTACAGTGTAATTTTGACTAGTCATGACTGCATTGTGACTAGTTAAAACAACGGTTACACATACCTGTAATTTGATTTTGACTATTCAAATTTAAATTACAGATGTATGCAATGATGTCACTGAAAATTACTTGTCACACATCCTAAATGACAAGTGAAAATATATGTGATTCAGTGATCAGGAACATTTGCTGTGAACAAGAGCTTCATTCACTTGTTCAGTTGTTGAAATCCACAGTGAATTTAAGATTAATTATCTCTCAACACATATCAGGAAGAACGAAGTAGTGTTTCTTATGCTGTGCTTTATACATCTACTTTCTTCAACCGTTTGATCAGTGTAAGCAGAATAAACAGCGTTTGCTCTTGTTGGTAAAGCATTCATAAAACACAGGGAATTTACAGTGAACAAGCTGAACCTTGTGAATTATATCATTAAGCTCATACACACTTAAGGGAGTAGCATGTAAAGTGAACCATCATCTCCCAACTGCAATGTCATATTGCCTAGTCAAAACTATAAGTCAAGATGTCTGTAATTTAATTTTAACATGGCAGAAAAACAGACATGTTTCCAATGAGATATCTGTAATCAAAGTTCATTTCAAGATAACTTGATTATAGAAACAATATATAATCTGTTACAACTGCCTGACTGCCTGCCCAGTACTACTGCCAGGCCCATTAATGTGAAAAAAAAAAAAAAAAAGTCTGAATTTATCTGAATTTTTGTCTGAATTTGTCTATCAGAATTTAGTCATTCATTTGAGCTTGCATCAAAATGAGACTGAATTAAAAGTAAAGACAAAAAACTCAAACTATAATTAATATATATAATGTATTAAATGCTTGTTAGGCTTTTCAGTTTAGACGTATCCAGACTTTGAAAGGATGCTGTAGTTGGAATAGCACATAGCACTGGTCAGGTGGATTCAAGTAAGGACAACAACTAACAGTCTCACTGGACAATGTTACATGGTATGAAAGGACAAATGTTTGACTGGTTTGAGCCAACCCATTACCACAACCCTCCCCACCCCCCTCCCCTTTTTCCGTCAATTAATTTTTCTATCGCTCACTCTCTTGTTGTATCGGTTGCTCCCAGCGTGTCCCCAACCAAAGTAAATCATCACTGGCGCACTGGCTTCCATGCTTTTGACAGTCGAGGTCTGTGATGCGTGAAGAGTCAGCGTGCTGACAACACACACACATGCACACGTGCGCACACACAAACACACATACACACTACTTACTTTCATTTTCCCAACGGGGCTTAACATTGTACTAGTGAAAGCACCATGCACTCAGCAACCAGTGATGCCTGCTTACCCTGACCTGCAATACACACACTCTCTCACACACACACACACACAGGCACACACACACACACACACACACACACACTGCAAAGGCTTCTAGGACCATCACATAAGCACCTCAGGGTGCAGTCTGTCTCTGCAGTCTGGACAGAATGGCAGAGATGAAAGAAGCAGCAATGAGATGGAAAGACATAACTTTTTCAAAATTTCTTTTTATTTATTGATTTATTTTTATTGCAATAAAGGGAAATTAAATCGACAATAAACCAGCATGACCTGGTTCAGACTTTAAGGCATTTGATTAGTGTATTTAAGATATGTTAATATTTCCCAAGGCCTTACATTTAGGCAATTTAATTGAAGACTTTTACTCACATGATGATTTTAAGAACCCGTGAAAACACTTGCTGTTTATGTCCTTGACTTCTTTTCTACTCATATGCTCACATGCTGTGCCTTTTACTCCTTTTTAAGCATCTTCTGTTTAATTTGTGTGTTTTTACCTCAGGAATATGTCTTCTAAGTTAACAATTGTGGGAGATGCTGGACCACAATGAGCCAAGAGATTAGAAAGACATATGCTGTTAAAGGCCATATTTCACCCAGGACACTTGGTATGTGAGCAACTGCTGATAAATATTTCTAATGAGAATGGCTCATTTCCAAATGGCATCACAGTGGTTGTTATTCAATCACTGACAGTTAGGCTACATTCCTATTGAACTGATCTTCATCTAGATTTCATGCAAATGCCACATTGTAAATCTCAAACACTGGCAGATTAAGGTCTCGCAGAGATAAGCAGTTGTGCAAAGACCCTCATCCTTCTTCTGTCACCGTGACCTGCTTTGACCCCAGTTTGTCATATAAGTTCTGACAGCTGGACTCAAACCAAGAGCCGGTTGGTAAAGGCCACAGATTAACTTCCAGCAGTGTCATTAGAGTGGCAGCATACCTAGCTTCATGCCCCAGAAGCCACTGTTGGTAAGGTCACACTCATGCTCTGTTAGCCTTAATGGGACATTGTCAAATTATGCATGCTGAGGTGATTGGTGGATAGAGTAATACTGAAGGCTTGACAATCATATTGTCATTATGTGACTCCAGTTTCTCTGCCATATTTTCACACGAGCATCATCAGTCTAGATATATAATATCTAGACTGGTGGCTGGTGGCTTTAACAAAGCCACCAGCTGAAAATGCATTATAAATGGTATCAAAAATGCATGTGGATGAATTGTAACTATTTTTTTTTTTTTTTTTTTTTTTTTTTAGATATACACTCCTGATCAAAATTTTAAGAATTTACATTTTGCACTGTTGGATCTTATGAAGGTTCTAAGTAGAGCTTCAAAATGCAAAAACAAGAAATAGGAGTGAGACAAAAAAAAAAAAAAAAAAAAAATGAGTAAGCAATTTATTGCAAACAGCCATTTAACAAAGCCTCATGTGTTTTAATGTGTTTTAACAGACATGTATGAAAAATTAGACATTTAGTGCAAAAATATTGGATTTTGTGTGAAAGCTGCTGCTTTTGTGCTACTGGCTACTATCACTCACATAACATATGCTAAGGTATTAGCATGAGGCCGACTGTCACTCAACAGAGTGTATGCTTAAGTGCTAGCCTAAAGCCTGCAGTCACTCACATAATATATGCTTAAGTGTTAGCATGAAGCCTGTAGCCACTCATATGACATATACTAAAGTGTTAGCATGAAGCCTGCAGTCACTTTCATAACATTCTATAGTGTTAGCATGAAGCCTATTACAAGTCAGAGATGAATAGAGCTAAAAAAAAAAAAGAAAAAAAAAAAGTTGTGCTGCACTACAAAAGCTAAACCCCTTCTCACATTTTACCAAACAAATGTACAGAAATTAGGTAAAGCAACTGTTTCAAGAGTATTGACTGAAGGAAGCTTTAGATGAACAGTTCGCAGATCTTTAGAGCAGTTTAGTCTGTGAATGTCTAGCAAATATTAAACACCGAGCCAATTTTACTTCAGATCTCTTATCTCTTAAGAACGCTGAAGGGGCATATGTCTTTTGAAACTGAAATAAGTCTTTACCCATTCAGAACTGTCTAGCAATATTCTGCACTGTGATGCACTGTGGGCTCGCGGCAGTACTGCCTCAAGCATATTTAGCTGTGAAAGCACTAAAACCATAGCATGACTGAAAAATTGCTGAATCATTTTTTGGAATTTGTGACTCAATCCAAATTGCAGAGGAACTGCAATTTTTACATAAATCCCCACCCGCCCACCCACCCATTTGTAAAAGCATTCACAAACATAAAAAAGTAAAATATCATTGCTTTCCATTTCTTTGATTGTTGCTTCTTTCACCTTTTCCAAGAGATTCCCATTTTAGAATGCTTTACAGTTAGTTCTATTTATTAAGGTTCATAGTACAAGAAACCAACTTAACTAACCAGCCCTGTGAGGCACAAGGCTACATTATAAAGTAGAGCCTCCTCACAAACATGACACAATGCATTTCCCTTTGCATTTTTTTAAATCTTATTTTTAATAATGTTAGTTGGGGGGAAGTCCACCTGAATGGCAGGAGGCTAACAGTTAGCATTTTGAGCACCCAGCCAGCACTCAGTAACAATGAGAGGAAGATAGCACCACTGCTGTGCTACAGAACAGCTAGAGGGGGAAGAGAAATGGGTGAACTGTGCCTTTAAGACAGACTAGATAGGATATGGGTAAGCATCACAAGATGAGAGGAATGGTATACTCTAAGATAGGACATCCTAGTTTAAATAACATTGATCAAATCTACAAGCCCAATTCAATTCACAATAATAGTTGCAATGGGTCCTTATTAGTGCAATGAACGGCTAGAATCGTCAGTACTGACCCTTCAGAGCTAGTTAGTCATTCAGTGCACTGTTGGATCTTCTCATTACATGGACTTTAAGGGGCTGCCATGTTATGTAAAAACGGAGGGCTTTGGCTGGGAGCTACCACTAAATGGGTTTGAAATGGGAGCTTGCTGCTGTGGTGGAGACACTGGACTAAGGCACATTGTGTACTTTGAACTCTAGAAAAGAAAGTATATAATCAATCAAACTGCAAGACACTGACTCGACCAAATCTAATGTTTAGTGAAAGCACAATATCATCTGCATATCAGGTAAACCCTAGTGCTGTATGTTCATATGTCAATGCACAATGTGTCCCCACAAGCCAAGGGATGCGCCCAAGTTTGTTTTTGTGTGTGATGGCAGTTGACCTCCATGAAGATCAATTATGAGCCATTTATTGCTGAAGGGACAGAGAGCTGCAGGCTCATTTAGAGAGAGATGAGGAGTGATAAGGAAAAGATGCCATTATACCCTAATAATTGCTCAGTTGCCTGTGTCACGCTGCTTGTGTGCGTGTGACAAATTTCTTTCAAATCACTTCTTCAGTCACATTTTTACAAGCTCTTGGATCATTTAGTTTTGTCAGTTTTACCATCTTAAAGGAGAAGTATCTGGAGGTATGCTGGAGGTATAAATGTACAATTCATTAGAAATCAGTTGCTGTAGTTATGCTGTAGCATGGCAATGAAAATTAACTTTCAAAGACTTCAAACTTTCTTCACACTAGTATTCCATCACCATAACCCTAACCCTAACCCTCATCTACATTAGTTTTCTTAACATTTTTATCTGTTCAGTGATTTATAAATGATGACAACTTTGTTCACCACAAAAGCAGAAGATTATAAGGTGGCTGTTTCAACCAAATTTTCACATTTTAAAATCAAGGGATTTTGATTATATATTGTGAAATTTTCATTACACCTGCATCATTTGCAAAATGGTTTGTTGCAATGTAAAATGTGGGGAAATTGTATGAGACGGGCCAAACATTCAAAATCACTGGTATGGTCCTTCAACTAGGTTCAACATACCTTTCAAATGTTCGGCAAATATTAGGCCTGTTTATACAGATGTCTACATGTTGGCAGCTGAGATCAGTGAAGCCAGAGAGTCCATTTTGTTTTCTTCTTTTCTTTTTTGGTTTGCACAACAACAAATAATAGATGTCTCTTTCATTATCAAAGAGGAAATTGCAGAGCTCTGGTTATTGCAAACAAGTTTATCAGCACTGTCTATGGTACCACAGAACACACTGTAGCTCCTGATGAATGACTAATGGCAGGATTATCATAAGAGACCAGAGACCTGTTGACAATAAGCCCATGCAATTAACCACTGTTCTTTGCTGACATCTTGGTGCTAACGTTTGTACTGTTTTTTGTTTTTTTTTCTTCCCCCAAGCCTGCTGTATTTTCATCCTCAGGGGGGTCTGGACACTGTTTCGGTCCAATGATCAATTCTTATTATAAAGTTATATAACGCTACAAATGTAACCATTGTATTAGTCCTACTTTATAATAAAGACAGTGCATGCAACAGTAAATTATTGCTGCACTAATGCTCTGACTGGAGGCAGTGTGTTTGATCACATATTCATGGTAGAATTCATCAATATTAGTGTTAAATTTAACTAATTCTACAGTGTTTTAGTGGAATGAATTCTGTTTCACAGGCTTTTCTACCCTTCAAAGAATATAATTCTGGAAACAGTGAATACTTGTAATTTTTTTTGTTATAAAAACTGTCAAATTAAAAGACAATGAACAAAATACCAGCTACCAGCTTCAATGAAAAAAATAAATTTCTGTCCTCAAAAATCCATAATGGTTGAACACTAAATTTCACAGTGTCTGTTATGTGGGCATTTTTTAAACAAAACGAATGCTCTTGTCACTGTTAATATTTCAGTGTCACTGCCACACGTAATGCATGAAACTTTGAAAGCAGTCAACAAAGAATCACCCGGAAATTGAGTCTTGTTGGAGCCTCGTCTGCATTTCCAGACGTTGCATGAAGAGGTGAACAAGATGTTCTATGCAATATAGTAGCCCTCCTAAATCCTTTGCACACATATTCCATATTCACTGGTCTAGTTTCACCAGTGATTTGAAGCTAACTTCTTAAGACCCAAAATAAGTAAAACATTGACTAGCAAAAAGAAATATAATCGGCTTAGATCAACCCCTAGCAGATGTAAGTGAGCATTAATATGCATTAGGATCATTTGGAGTGTGTAGGATTTAAATTATTAATCACCACAGAACTGATTCTACAGCTGCTTCCTTTTTGGTGTCGTTTCCCCAAGGAGTTGAGCTGTGTAAAAGACTCACTGCACATATAAACCATTTTTCTGGTGTGTTTATGCAAAAGACTGGTACAGAAGTTTAACCATGATTGAGTGTATTTTTGGAGATGACTGTGCGTCCTGTGGTGGTGTGTATATTGATGGGGACTGCCTCAGCTCTTGATGCACAAGAGCTGAGGCAGTCTAGTGCTGCTCAATGCCAAAACAAATCAACCCCAAACATGTTAAATGCCTGAATTAAATTTAAAACAGAGCGGAGCTTTGGCAAAATGTCGGGTTTTGTAGTTACCTGGGCGTTACATAAGTCCACATGGTGGTGAAGTATCCTTATTAGTTGGACTATTATGCCCATGAAACTATACAGCCCAACTCTCTACCAAAGTTCAGTTTTGTTTTACATTAGCTTATCATTGTCTATCATGTTTAGATACAGCCTAGTTTTCTGATTTGGCTGCTGGTCTGTTTTACTGGTAAGATTGTAAGTTTCTGTTTCAGTTTGATGGTTGGTTTATGCCACTGTTCCCAGAGCAAGCCCCCCCTCCCCAAGAATCAAGTGTACATCATAGGTCTCTGCACCATCCTATAGGTTCCATACTGGATCTGTGTGGGTGTGTGAGAAACGAAACAGACAGAGTCAGATTGAACAGCAGGATTATCTAACTGCCACCCAAGATGTCATCGAAAAGCCACTTGTTTCTTGAAAAGAAAGATCAGAAGGGGAAAGGAATGGGCAATGTGTCATGGGGAGGGAGTTTATCCTACTCCACAGATTTCTTCTGATAATATGCTAAAGAGTCTGTTCTGAAGTGTCTGTTCTGCACTCACCTGGAGCATATTCGAATAAGATGATTTGTTAAACTCACTATAGATCTAGAAAAGTGCAACCCCTTTCTGCCTTATTTTCTGTTGAGTTACTTGTTAATGTGCCATGCAGCCTAAATCTGAAGTACTTGTCACATGTATCCTGTGTTGTTTAAAAAGTAGAAGTAGTACACAATACATCTTTATATGTATATATATATATATATATATATATATATATATATATATATGTATGAAGACTGAGAGTGAATGGCACAAAATGGGATACCTTTGAGATTGGTATCAGTGTAAAACAAGACTTGAAAGAGTTACAGTTCAAAGGTTGGGACTGTGTATCCTTATCATTTCAAAGCCTCACCCAAGTGATCACTAAAAACCATTTTGTATATGTAAGGCAAGAGATAATGGCAGCCTACAGAAAGCCAAACTTAGGACTTTTTAAGAAATTTGCTAACTAAAATTAAATTGAACTGAAAGACTGACTAACTGAAAGAAAGAAGGAAAGAGAGCAACAAACAAACAAACAGGCAAACAAAAAAACAAAGCTTACAAAACCTGCCACATCCAACACATTTTGTACTATTGTTTTGTATTAATTTACCCAGTGGACATGCAGTACAAAGAAACTTTGCATGGTGGGAAAGAAAACCCAGTTATAACTGTATTTAAGAAACTGCAGTACTTTCATGTCTTTACATTTTAGCACTTTTGTAGACTTTTCAAGAATTTACTGTGATGAACAGACTGAAATGAGCCAAGGACAATATATATGAATTGATTCCACAAATTACGCTGTTTAGTGTCTAAGATAATGCAAAATATAAACATTTGTACGATATCTGAAAAAAAGTAAAAAAAAAAAAAAACGCAAAAAACACTCAAAAAGAAAGAGCATCATATGATGTCTGTTTAGGTTTTGCAGTCCATGAATGTCAAATGAAAATTAACATCTGAAAATATGGACAGTGCTTTAGAGGAAGCCCATTACTGCATACAGCTATCATATTCCTTTAAAGTGACTGAGGATATTATTATCATTATCGATCATAATCTGCTTAGCAAATTCCCTATGACTTGACTTAGCAGGGGTGCCCACTGCATTTCATTAATGGGAAATGTGGTGTATTGCTGTGATGGGCAGACAGTAGGAGAGAACATCTCTGATGGTGGGATTACTACCAGTAATGGATCATCTATAATGGCATTACAATAATCTGAATGCAGCAATCCCTTACAGTTACTGAAAATACACAGAAATCAAATGACAGATATTTTTGGGGAGGAAAAAAATGAAAGATAAAAGTCTGAATGGAAAGGGGCATATTGATATTAAGATCACACAGAGTTGGATTGGTTAACACAGTCACTGTTGAAATTCCTGGTAGTGGAATGGCAGTAGAACTACTAAAGTGTATAGTTGAAGAATTGTGAAAGCAAATTAATCCACAAATGCCTGAAGTAATGAGATAACATTACTGAGTATTGGCATTCCAGTGGTTTATATTCCTAGTTAAAAGTTAGTGTTGAGCAGGTAACAAATAACTGAAATTGGATTTCTGGTTCTAAAATAGGTTTGATGTGATTATGTAATCATTGAGTTTGCTGGGCCAGTATTGAGTGCTACTGGCACATTCACTGCTGATGAGGCAAATGATGCTCGTAGTCCTGAAGCACTATTCAAACAATGATGTGACACTAGGGCCAATATTTACCAAGACCGTTTATAAGTGTTATAAGTGTTTACCCATTATCACATGTTTTATATTTGCAGTGTGCTGGATTAGCACTAGGCCTATATTGGTGTCAATTATCAAAGGTAAGCCCAAACTTTTCATAAACTGGGATATGCCAGAACCTGAGAAGACTTTTGTTTCCTATTCCACTCTATGAAGAACCAACCATGAAGGGTAGGATGTGCCTCATAAAAAATCTTAATCTATTCCTTTTCCCCAAATACCAATTAGGGTATGCACCTATTGATTTGTTCAACTTGCTATTTGCATTATTTTGCAGATGGTTTTGCAGTTTGCTGTTTGGTGCTGAAAGCTTTGTGCTGTAGTCCTCTGATAGCACATATTTACGCAAGCGTTGTAAAGTCAACGTTTGGAAAAATCAAGATCAACAAGCCTTGCTATCCTCTCCCTAAAGGTTCGTGGAACGAGGTTTTAGTATCACCTCCTGAGCAGAGCCAATATCAGGTTCCAGAAACTTTACCTGGAACTGTGTTGTTGCCAATGGCAACAATTCCAGAACCTGTGAAATACAATTCATGGCATGCCTTGCCTCACTGTGTTTGTACAGTCAAAAAGGGCCATATGGGGCGTGGAGGTGCTGGAAAAGTGTCTGTATATGTGCTCATACTGTGCAACGTAATAAGAGCAGTTTGGCTTTAAAACAGTCAAGCGTGACAATAACAGATGAAGCTCCATGTGCCACTGCCAGTCCTGGTTAAAAGCTGAAAATTCCAGTGTCCATGAGATGTGTCTACTGCCACAGCCAGCCACAAAATGAATGCAGCAGTCCTTTGATGGCCTCCAATTAATCTGTTTAGCTAGCTACAAGCAGATTGGAGTTCACAAGAAGACTCCCACTTAGTCCCACATTTCCATGCCCCTCAAATCCCTACAGTAGACAACCAGTAAAGGTCTGCAGTTGTTGAATGATACACAGTCCCATCTGTTCATACATGGAAATGGGAGAGGATCTATCATTACTTATCTTTACAAATCAACTACTGCATTGCAGACTAAGTTATTCAACCCAGCCCCGTCCATAAAGGGATATAAATAGGCCAGAGTCCAGTCAGCAAAACTGACACACGGGAAGGTAACTTCCATCCAGACACACAGCAATAGTCACACACCAGCTCATAACTACTGGGAAATGGCCCAGGGATCAATACACCGGATGACTCAGGTTGCACAGAGCATGGCCACCACAGCTTAAAACAGCCCTGACACCCCAATACCAGATATAGACCCTGAAACTGTAATATTCGAGCTCTGTATTAATTTCCCTGAGAGCAAGCCAAGGACAGAAATGCTGAATGGAGAAATTCCGTGTCACCTCTAGCGAAGGAGCCTTCAAAGGGAAGAAGACTGACCCATTACCATCAGCCACAGCACCACAGGAATGCACTGTAGCAATTAACACTAAGTGTCATCCAGACAATGAATAATGGGAGAGCTTTGACATCAGAGCAGCTCAGTCTGGTACTGGGTCAAATAAACTTTCTACCTGTAGATGGGCACATGCCCAAGGATGCTGCTTAACCAGTGAAAAAGAGAAAAAAGTCAGCGGCAATTTTTCTTTTTTTTGTTTTGTTTGTTTTGAATTTCATTTTTGTTGCTCAAATTAACATGTGTTAGCCAACAAGGCACTTTCAGAGAAACCTTGTCTTAAAGCAAAATTGAAAATTGATAGAGCCTTGAGTTGCATAGTTACCTGGGCATGATATGAGTCCACATAGTGGTGAAATATTCTCATTAGCTGCTCCGTGCTCCCCTGGGCTGCCAATCCACAATGCTGTATTTCTGTCTCTCCATTCACTTCATTATTATGCCAATATAAAAAACAACAAGTCCTGGTACCCATTTTTCTTGGTTTGTTTTGTTATTACAATTATTTGTGAAAGTGGCTACTTTCAGGTCATATCCTCCCTCCTTACTCTGCGGAAATTTCTTGCTGACGCTACCTGCCAGATGTACTTTCCAATTTTTTTTTTTTTATACTGTTATAATCTACTTTGTTCACATTTAAAAGTGTTACTTTGGAATCTGTTTTAATGAGGGCAGTTTGGCTTTAAAATAGTCAAGGGTGACAATAATAGATGAAGCTCCATGTGCCACTGCCAGTCCTGGTTAAAAGCTGAAAATTCCAGTGTCCATGACATGTGTCTACTGCCACAGCCAGCCACAAACTGAAAGCAACAGTCCTGTTTTGCCATGCTATGGAAGGGAATGGAAATACAATATTCTAGATTAGCAGCCCAAGGGAGCACAGAGCAACTAATGAGAATATTTCACCACCATGTGGACTCATATTGCACCCAGGTGACTGTACAACCCAACACTTGTGCTTTAAGGTAAAATCCCTTGCACTTTCTTTCAAGGGTTTTGCTAGAGTAGCTATATCATAACTCCATATTCCAAAATGCTAGTGCCCAAATACACACTAAACTGCTAAACAAATTCATGCTTAATTTCTTGGACAGCATGATGAAATAAAAAGTCCATCACCTTCATCCCTCCAAGAGCTTGAGACTCTCCTTCTTGAATAAAGCAGCAGTCTCCACCAGACATATTGCTAGGTGTTATTTTGTGCATAACCACCTGTGCATCTGCTAAGTGACACAACAGCCATTCTGCCTTGAGCGACGCAAGCATTCCCTCAACAATTTCCCTTGTTTTTAGCCCAAAGCTAGCAGATGTAGCTCAGTATTGAGGTGCAGTGCTTGGTTTTTAATTGTGCCTGTGCTAATAATAGCCAAAGAGGTTAGATTATGGATTTAAAGCGCTAATTTAAAGGAAGCCTGGCTGAGTGCCGCTCCCCAACTACCACCACCAACTCTTTTAGCTTAAGATCCTAGTTTGCAGTTTTTGCCAAAAAAATCTGCTGCACAGACACCTTCATAGATACATGCCAGAAAATCTTTTTGTTGTATCCAATATCGATGCTACCTTGATTCACTGAGTCTTTCACACCAAATGCACATTCTCCAGATAGGGCCAGGACTTTTCTTCTGTTAGATGCTAACAGATTTGACATTCTGTTTTACTTTTTTTAGGATGCATTATCATCTATTTTTGAAGATTGGAGCAGATGAGAGAGAAGAGAGAGCCCATTCTCTTTCTCTTATTAATTCTTTGTGTCTTGAGAAATAGTGACTTGCCTCTCCTCTGTAGCAACGAGCAGTGCCACTAGGTTTGCACATAAACACACACACACACATACACACACACAGCGACTGACAGAGACAGACATTTTAGTTTGTCTTTGGACGCTTACACAAACCTTGAATTGCCATCGTGCAACCATGTGTGCCGGCTTAAACTGCCCTGGGTTTTTGAAGGTCAGTATTGATACAGATATGTTTTGGACTAAAGCTGCTGAAAGCCAATGTTTTGCGCTAATATTCCTATCTTGAAATTTGACTACTTTAATGCTAAAAAAAAAAAAAAAAAAAAAAGCTAAAGAATACAGAATTAGATTTTTGTCAGGGTAGAAAATGTCTGAAATAACATTCAGGCCATCATGGGACACTTAAACTCCACTACAACCACAGATAATAAATCTGATCAAAATGCTGAATTAATTCAGGGTAAAGGCTTGGACCAGTTCCACGATGAATATGTCATCAACAGATTTGCATCAGGTGGACAGCACGGACAAGATCACATCTAACGTCTTGATAAAAGGCCAATACTAATTTGATTTATCGGCAAACCAACAGATCAGTGCAACCTACCTACCGCACACACACACACACACACACACATACACACACCATGTCGCACTCCTTCGCAGGTGCAGTCTTTGGGGTGACTGCCAAAGAGACAGCAGACCAGGGCTACAATACACTGAAGGAAGCCAGCCAGGTACAGCCACCAGTACAACAACCAGCCATGCTAGCCATTACTAGCCAGCTGCATTCACCTCCATGCACACAATCCCTGCCTGCAATGCATGAAACCATCACCAGTGAATCAATCACACATAACAGTCATGGAGACAGATAGATCTCCCACGCTCACACCCACTGCTTAACACACACACACACACACACACACACATGCTAGGATCCCAGCAAGGACACACTCCATTGTCTCAGGGTACGCCATAGAAAAGACAGACAGATTGATGAAAGGAAGGACGGACGGATGAATGGATGGATGTATAAAAGGATGGAGATAAATAGCTCACCAGTTTGCCTTTCTCCTTTCTCTCCACCTCTTTCAGCACATTATCCGGACTCTGTGTATGTGTGTGTGTATGTGTGTGTGTGTGTGCAGCGAGCCGGCGAGGCTACACACCGCTACATCCCCTACTCTCTCTCTCCCTCTCTCACTGATGATCCCTCCCTCTTTCTCTCTCCTCCCAAGGATTTATTTAATTATTTCCTGCCTCTCTCACTCGTCCTCTCTCTCTCTCTCTCTCTCTCTTTCTCCTCCCTCCCGTGTAGCTGAGGGTCGCCTCGCTTCTCTTGAGGCTGTTTAATTTTCTCTCCCTCTCTTTGTATTCTCTGCCTCTGAGTGTCTCATTCTTGCTATGCTGCTATCCTCCATGATGTGTCATTTCTCCATTTATGGGGCAGGTGGGGAAGAGATGTCGTGCAGCGCCACAAAAAAAAACAGAAAAAAAAAACAGAAAAAAGGAAAAACGGGAGTGCCAGCCTTGTACATTAAGAGCTGTATCTCATGGTACAATGACTCTCTCTCTCTCTCTCTCTCTCTCTCTCTCTCTCTCTCTCTCTCTCTCTCACCCGCATCCGTTTTGTCTGTGATGCAGCAGCGCTGTAGCCTCCTCCCTGGAGAGACAGCGGTGCCACACAGCTGAGAGAGGGGGATGCTGGGAAAATGTGGTGGTGGAGAGAGAGAGACGTGTGTGTGTGCGTGTGTGTGTGTGCTGGGGCAGGGGGTGGGAGGAGGGGCAGGTCCCTGCCAGAGAGCCCAGTGCAAGGCAGGGCAGTCTCTGTCGCATGAGCACATCCAGGATTTCAACCCTCCCACCTCCCCTCCCTCACTCCCTCCCTGCCTCCCTCCCCCCTCCTCCATCCCCTCCCCTCTTTCTCGCTCCAGACAGAAGGGGGTCTGTTCACTGTTAACACACACACACATACACACACACCAAGTCACACTTTTAGCCTGGAAAAAAAGATCAGTAAGCCAGATGGGGGGTGCTTTTGAGAGGGGAG
The DNA here is from genome assembly GCF_902150065.1 of Myripristis murdjan. NCBI lineage: Eukaryota > Metazoa > Chordata > Actinopteri > Holocentriformes > Holocentridae > Myripristis > Myripristis murdjan. Next base: position 33,597,376 of record NC_043986.1, on the reverse strand, counting down.
AGCCTTGTTTATTGTTGTCAGTTCTACCGTTTGATGAGGCCAATAAGGACTAACACCATACCCTTTTTGTCAGTGGCCAGGCCGCTGTCGAGCCTTTAACAATTCTACATGTAACATGTAAACATCAATAAATCATTTTCAAATTCATTTTTCAACATATGTATATTTACCATAAACAAACCAGGCCCTCACACAGCGTACCAGCAGCCTCTATCTGCCTCATCAGTGCACTGTACATTGTGTCACATTTAGTGGGAGATGCTCTATATTCATTTACAGCACAAGGGGAACTGAGGATGGTGGAGGAAGTGAAAGGCAGGTTCTCTTCAGTAAAGCCAGAGACGATGCTCGTGCTCTTTAGCAGCACAAGCATTAAAAATACCAATAATGTAAGACAAAGCTACAAGTCATCCCAAACATGGTCTCATTTTTTCAAAAAAGCACAGCAAGGCAGTTTAATTTATAGAGCTTTATATATTAGGCTAATTATATCAAGTTACTACAATTAATTTGACAAAAATATACTGATTAAAGGCTACGTATAGTACCTTTTATATTAATTATCAGTGATATTTGTGTAAATATAAAATTCATTTATGCATATAACTATTGTTAAACCTGTCATAGTTTCTAGGCTTTTTTGTGGTTATTTGAACAAACTCTCAAATGCCTTCAAATATTCTTATTTTAATAATGTAATCATTTTAATAACTCTAAAACATAATATAATTGTGATTATGCATTGATATTCATGAAATGCATTTTTAATGTTCTTCAATTTTAAAATATATGTCTTTATGTTTGGATGACTGATTTGTGGACTATGACAATGAGAAATGTTTTCCTTATATTGGTAAGAATGCTCTTGACCACTCCACTTGTTTTACCTCAGAGAAAAGCCAAAATAAGAACACACTAGTGAATCCCAGAAATCAGTGGTGCTAATTAAATTATGGATACAAGCAAGAAGAAGAAGAAGTGACTGAGAACAGTCACAAGACCCACCTGGATATTAGGAAGACCCACCCTACTCTGCCTCTGATTGGCTAACCCTACCCTGACCATAACCTTTACCAGCCTAAACCAGCAGAGACAATGAGTACTAGCCAATCACAGGCAGAGTAGAGATGGGTATAGAGGGTAGTGGGTATGGGAGGGCATAGCTCAGTCAGCCTCACAGGTACACAATGTGTTTGGATAAAAAAAGAAAGAAAAAGAATCAAACTCAAAAACACAGCAGCATTTAGATGCACTTCAGGAATGAAGGCAATCATAAAGCAGAGCACAATATTTATGTAAAGGCCAAAGAGCTGGTCTTTGGATGGCTCTTCACAAGGAATGGAGCCATAAGAGGCGTAATGCCCATCACTATTCTCAAGCTTCTTTTCTACCTCTTTTCTCAAAAAAAGGTATGCTCACCTCCTCTCTTTCCAATGATCTACAAAATATATTATTATAGTTATCAACAGCAAGGAACATTACAGTGCAGCACAATAATACACATCCTCCACAAGGCACAGCAACAAGAACTGTGGACAACACACACAAGAGAGACACAGTGTGGGTCAGTGTGTATGTGTGCCCATCATTACCTACCTACAGAATGGCTGTGTTCTCTTCATAAAGTAAAACTGACTTCTCTTCATATAATAAACCAATGGTATGCCTCAGGACAAGAGCACAGACACCCCCTCCCCTCCAACACACAGACACACACACTCAATACGCACACATACACACACTCAGGACTGCAGCCCACAAGCTAGTGAAACATGCTGTCGCAGCAAACTGACAGTGAGCGAGTGCAGCAAACAACATGGGAGAACATGAGAGAGAGGCACTGACTATCAGCAGGTTTACAATACCTGAAGAGATATTCATCTCCAAGGATCATCTTTTGTTTTATTTCATTTCATTTCTACTCTTTAGGTTTTGTTTTGTTTTTTTATTTTAGTTTTGGCGCTCTTCTGTATTGTTGTTATGTCATTTAGCCCCATCAAACCTGAGCGAATTTACTTGATTTCTATCAAAAACATGGGGAAAACAGAAAGATAGTAAAAATAATTATAAGAAAATTGTCAGAAAATTAGTGAAAGGGGAAAAAAACAGTAAAAAAAAAAAAAAAAAAGACAAGACAATGACCATAAAATGTGTACAAATCATCATTATCATAATTAAAATAAATTTATTATATTATACACAAATTACCATAAAATTAGCCCAAAAAAGTGTAAAAAAAAAAAAAAAAAAAAAAAAAAAAACAATGAAATGAGCATAAAATTAGCAAAAGAATTAGAAAAAAAAGAAAAAGACAAATTACCAAGAAAGAAAGAAAGAAAGAAATACATATGAAATAAAGAAAGTGAATTTTGTTCGGAGTGGGGAAAAAAACACTTAAGATAAAAGCCCACCCACGGGTGTCTGAGTTTCACAGGCTTACATATGTTTTCATTTATTCTCATTTCATTCAGTTTATATGTTTGTTAATTTGTTTTTGCTGCTACAGAATGCTACACTTTGAGTATGTTAAAACCTACCTATCAAGTGAGAGGAGCAGGTTTTCTGAGTGGTGTGGAACATGAAATCTCATGTTCTGACAAGACATAAAACATAAAAGTGAGGACTCAAAATGTTTTGTTTTGTTTTGTTTTTTTTTTAACAATGCATGTGTGTACACCAATACATTTTGTATATGTGTGGCCTTCTGGGGGGCTGTTACTGTCATTGTACCACACAGATTTAGGCATGTTGTATATGAGCTGTGCTGCACGTGGCCATGCAGGGCAGCACAGATCACTTGTCAATCAAACAGCATGGGCAGTTCTGTGATGCCTAAATACATTTTTTAAACTTTTTCAAGAGCTTCATGTTGCAATGTTTTCTCTCCATGTGTCTACTGGCTTGTAGCTAACACACAATGCTTGTCTAACACCTCTTGCCCACACTGCCCAAGTGATACACACACACACACACACACACACACACACACACACAAATACAGAAAGCAGACAAACAAATATGGCACTGGACACAGATACGCCCACACTACCTCAAAATTGAGTTCACAGGCTCATGCCTCACATAATTCACACAGCTCAGTTCATATGAACACACACACACACACACACACACACACACACACACACACAGACCATACTGTCTGGCACAGGCTAAACTCTAATCTGCGAGTGGGGACCGTCCAGAGAAGATTACAAAGTGTCACAAAGCAACTGTATTTTGCCATGTCTGCTTCTCTACATGGAATTAAACTAGTTCAGCTACATTTCGTAGCAGCTCAAATGTGGATAGTGTTTCTCCAGTCCAGTTGGAGGCCTTGTAAACTACAGCAACTTCCAACTACTTTTGAAATAAAAGATATAAGAAATGAAAAAAGATCTTTTTCACAGCATCATGTTGACATTAAACACCAGGTAAAGACAAGCGTTACTAATGACATTAATTTAAGTTCTGCTGCTGCTCTGATGTACCCTGGATTTGACGTTGTCAATGTGTGTCGCATTGCAAGTAATGCAAAATACAGTTTTATGTCCAATTTGGGCAGCCAAAATATACGTACTGAGTCGCATATGTAGAAATCTGATTGTAATCCCATTTCAAACCACATCCAAATGTGATTTGGATCCAACTTGCAGAAATCATACTTCATATGTGTTTTTTTGTTTCATTTTGTTTCATTTTGTTTTGTTTTGTTTTGTTTTGTTTTGTTTTGTTTTTTGCCATCCATGCTTTCTAAAATCAATCTGGATACAATCAGGATATGCCAAAAATGTTTTTTGCCTGGCAGTCTGAACAAGACCTTAGAGCTAAATGGAACAGGACTAATAGTTTCGTCAGCAGATCACTGCACTTTGATTTCTCTGTCATCTCCATCACTCCCTACAGAAAAATATTCAACCACTCTTGTCATCATCCACTTCAAATTCTACTATTTTTTTGGTTACAGCCTGGAATCAGTCTTTCAAGTTCTGAACCAATTTATTTTAGGTAAAAATGCTAAGAATGGTTCAAAACTAGGTGTGCGAACTGGAACGGAGCCAGTAGGTTGAAAAGGCCTAGAGGTAAGCTAGTTCTGGGGAAACAGAATTCATTGAGTGTTCTACATATGGTGAGAGTCGAATTCAGCAAAACATCCACCTATTCCATGCATCCATTTTCTGCTGCCCGGGTCATGGTGGTAGCAGGCTGACTGAGGACAGACCAGATGTTCCTTTCCCCTGCCAAATCCACCACTTCCAGGCCAGTTGGGTTATATAATTCCTCCCAGCTGTCCTGGGTCTGCCCCAGGGTATCCTCTCCTCCCAGATGGATGTGCCCAGCATACCTCCACAGGGAGGTGCCAAGGAGGCATCCTGACTAGACACCCAAACTACCTCAGCTGGCCCCTTTCAATATGCAGGAGCAGCCACTCTTTGAGCTTCTCACCCTGTCCCTACAGGTGCACCCAGCCACCCTGCAGAGGAAACTCATTTCAGCTGCTTACGTCCACAATATCACTCTTTCAGTCATTATAGAGCTTGTGACCACAGATGAGGGTTGGAACAAAGATCAACTGGTAAACTGAGAGCTTTGCCTTCTGGCTCAACTCCCTCTTAACTACGCCAGTCAGGTACAGCGACCACATGACTGCAGTTGCTGCCATAGTCAACCTGTTGATCTCCAGCTTCATTTTACTCTCACTCATGAGCAAGGCCCTTAGATACCCTTAGCAAAACAAAAACACGTACAAGAACATGCCAACTCCAAGACTTCAAGGATTCAAACACCTTGAGAATGCTTTCCTCAAACACCCAAACGCCTTTTTTTTTTTTTTTTACATAGGTACTAACAGTACTAGTTAGATTAAGCTGGGTTCTTTGTATGAGCAAGTGTGGGGTATCCAGAATCCTACTGTATCTGGAAAGCCCAGATAGACATTGAAAATAGAGCTGGTTTACTCACTGTCCTCTCCTGGGCAAGGCATGCCAGGCCTCTCCGGGATACTAGGGAAGACTGCAAGACATGGATCACAGAGAAACACACTTAAGAAAATTAACAGACTCAACAGGATACTGACAATTTTGTTTTGGACAATGATGTTTTTGTTTTGTTCTCCTCCAGTTACAATGTGGGGGTGGAAATTATAAAAAAGTTCATGGGAGTGACATAAAAAAGGCTTCACTTCATTGTGAGTCATTCCGTTTCCACACTGTGGGTGGGACATTTTCCAGATGTACAGGTAGATTGTAGTTTAATAACAGTGGAAAGAAGTGTCTTAAGAGCACAATACAAAAAGCTGGAGCCAACTCACCGTGCAGCAGCAGTCCAGACCTCTTGGTTCGACTATGAATGCGAAATGCCTCCTCCAGCTCCATCTGAGATGAAATGGTGCATGGATCTCCTGCATGAGCATGTGCACAGACATACACACAGACACACACACATACAACCACGTACATCATCATCATCATCATCATTATCCGACTGTATCCTCTGATCCACATCATCAAGAGCACCACTCTCCAGCCAAAGGTAGAGCCATACTACATGATTTTTAAGGACGATTTTGCGACGATTTGAGATTGGGCAGAGTCTTGGATGTAAGATAGAAAATCCAATATATCACATGTGAAAATATAAGTATGGCCCAAGCCTACAAAAGTTGCAACCCAGCCCTGTTTTCACCTGGCATCAACATCTGTCCTGTGTGATCCGATCGCAAGCTGACAGGTCTTAGTACAGGTGTAAACAGCACCCAGTGTGTCCTCACTGCATCTTGAGATACGATCACTCAGGGCTCATTCAGAGATGGCCTGCTTACCACCTACTCAGTTGTCTGTAAAGCAGCTGTTCAATAACAACAAAAAAACACTGTCCTGACGTTTCACCATCCTCTGGGTTTAGTTGGGGTTTTTTTTGTTTGTATTTTTTTTTTTAACCTCCGCTGTAATTTCTGACACATCAGAGCTATGACAAAGGAAGAGCCCCCACTTCACCTGCACATTCAAACATTGAAATTCATCATCAGATTGCGGTTGATTTTACCACTGCAATGAAGAACCCCGCACCTGCAAACCTGCTGAAATAATAATCATCTGAGCCTGAACCACCGAAATTGTGTCCGGCCTGTAATAACCTACAGATGTGAAATACTTTAAATGCCATTTAATTTTAATTTTAATTTTTTGCGTTAAAGGAGGACTAGTAAGTAAGAATTTCATTGTATGGTATAACCATCTATTTTCCTGTTCCTGTTCCGGAATTTGGCCTTAGCAAATGGAATTGATATGTGTTTGTCTACATACAGAGCAGGAAATTGAGATCCAATCGCAAGTGGGCAAGCGAGACACGTGGAAATGTATTCTAATGTCAGGGGTGAATGGATGAACCTAGTGCTGTCCACTTGTGATTGGATCACCAAAGACACTTTTTTTGATGCCAGGTGGAAAAAGGGCCAAAGCCAGCTGCATATTTATGCCTCTTTCATGGGATGTATGGAGCTCCTTGATTCAACACCATGGACAGCTCCAAGCAAAGCTCTTCATGAAGGAGCTACGAGTATTCAGCAGGCAGAGTGCACTGTAGCAGATGGATACCCTGCTCATAATGACATTTTGTTAATTAGTACAGAATCTAAAACCCATCTCCCTGGGGTGTTGTACATCCATATTTTGAAGGGGTACATACACCCCCCCCACCCCCCCCCCCCCCCCCCCCCACCCCCAAACCCCACCCCCCCACCCCTCCCAAGTTATGTGACAAGTGTCTCTAGCTGGCTAAAAATCTATTGCCCCAAAAGTCTCCTGTCACAAGCAACTATGTCCTCCAAAGCAATTGCTCTTTAAGTCACATTAACACACAATATGTTAATAAGCAGTAGTTTGACTACCATCTCAACTGCAGAGGTCATGTTTTACCAAACTGCAAACAGAGTTACCATGACAACTAGCGAGAAAACTGGCGATTTAGCTTAATGGTTAAGAAACCTATATTTGTGTTAACTTAATTTACAGTAAGTCGGAGTCGGTGCTTGATTTAGCTGTTAATATTGTTTATTTTCTTTGTTGTGACTCACCTTGTAATATCAGTTTAGATAAGAGAACTACAAACATTTCTGAAATATTGCCACAGATGATGGTTTACAGGTCCATGTCATGAATTAATTATATGAACTGTTGTGTATGGGGAAAAAGGACTGTGAATTAAGGCTTATGTTGGTCTTTGCATTTTGATCATTTACATACTGAGAATTGTGGCAATGCATTTTTTAAATGTACAAGTCCTATAAATTAAAATAATACCTGATAATAGGCTGTGGGTTTTAAGGGTTTCAAAAATGCAGCATGTGCACATTTTCCCACACTGCTAGGACAACAAAAAAGGCAGGGGTGTGGCAATAATCTGTAATACTTAATTTTGTCCTAATACCCTCAGTTTACCTGCCTTTACTTCCTTTGACTTACTCGCTATGAAACAATTCTGCACTACTTCATTTTTTCTAACAGTAGTGCTTTATTGCAATATCAAATCTCCCATTTCTTGCTAGTCACTCACATCAAAAACACTGCTAAAACTGATGCAGACACTGCTGTTCATGCATTTGTCACATTTGTCAAATCATCAGTCTATATGTCTTAAAGGAGATGTGAATATAGACCCTGTGGATGGGAGGTGGGCTTTACCTTACAGAATTCTGCATTGTTTCAGCCACATTTTTGGAGAAAATAACTTGTCTATACTGCATTTACAATTCAATTGTCTGATACAATTTTGTTTTTAACGATATAAGTTAGAGTTCAAGATATTTGAGGGGGTGCTGCCTTCTCCTGAAAACCTTGCCATCTAACCCCAGGTATTCGCATGATGGTCCTCAAGGCAAATATTTCAAACAGATATAGCTGGGTGTGTGCACTAAAGCTTATGTCATGAAAAACCGTGGTGGCAGCATAGACTGACTACACCGGTTGACTCTCCACTGTTTGAAGACCAGAAAGTGGGATTTCTGGCCACCATATCTGAGGTATTTTTGGCAACAGTGTGAAGGGGTGGAGTGGATTAAGCTTGCAGGAAAAAATAGTTTGAATTGCTTTATATGACCACAAGATACACTCACCTTCATCATCGATCCACTTAAGTGTGATTGGCTGCTGCGGAGCAACACTGCACATCTTCCTCACCTCCTCACACAACCCCACAAAGGTTACTGTGGCAGCAAGGTCTGTGATCAACATGTCCCTAAATGCAGACACACACAGTATCAACATCAAATCAAAGGAACCAAAATAAAATACTGTCATAAGAAACAACCACAAATTAGGGAAATGTCGGAATGAGACATGTAACCAAACAGCACAGCTTTTATACTGTTACTATGACTACAACTATGACTACTACTACTACTACTACTGATGATGATGATAACAATAACAATAATAATAATAATAATAATAATAATAATAAAGATCATTCGTATTATGTACAAAAATGTAAAGAACAATCTACAATTGAATAAAGTAAATCAAGACAATTAAACAAAAGAAAGAAAAATAACTTAAAAAAAAAAAAACAGCTGCCAGAAAGTAAAATAGAATCCACAAAAAACAAGAAAGTAAGAGAAAATTATAAAAACCAACAAAGCTTGTTATTATTAGTGAGAAGAAATTAAAATAAAAGGTAAAACTAATTTTGCTTGCTTTAGCTTCTCAGGGAAAGCGTTCCAAACCTCAGGTGCTGATGGCAGAAGTTTAGTCACTTTGATCTTTAGCTTGAACTTTGAAGAGACCTGGCTCCAGATTTACATTAGCTCAAAGGGAATTAAAATACCTGATATGATGGTACGGAGCAGGCCATGATGCACTGTTTAGTAACAAATATTTAGTAGTAAATATTTAGTAAATCTTAAAATTAATTCTGAAATTTCCAATGTATGACAGCTACATGGGGGATAACATCCTGACTCTTACATATGAATAAAAGTGGCATTTTGCAATAATTGTAAGTGGGGAAGGGAATTCAATTTGAGAACTAAGTAAAGGGAATTATATACAGTAAATCTGCATAAGAAGAGACGAAGGCATGGATCTTCTCAAGATCAGCAAAGATGGGCTAAAACAGATGTACAGAAACTTTGGAAATAGTTAGCAATTGGAGAGAGCAACCATGGCGCTAACTAGCGAACCAACCCGAGTTTGGAGTGGAACTATCGAATCATCAACGATGGGCAATGATGGGAACAAGCCTCAATCTTCTGGTTTGCTGGTTTATGACCCAGCATGCAGTCAAGGACCTCATAATACTCAACTTTCAACTTTTCCTGAAATTCAGGAGATGTCAAATTTAAATGCAATAGTTTTGTTTCTTCAGCAGACCACAAAAGCTTCTTGATTTTTCTGTTGTGTCCATCTTTTCCACCATGGCCTAAAGACGTTTTTTTTTTACAGAAGTTGAAGCAACCACTCTGTGTGTGTTTGACCAATCAGTAACGGCCATCCCTCAAAGTTCCTGGGCCACTGGAAAGTACTACCCCCCCAAACAGAGTTTCTGTAGGGGAAAAATGTCCCCAGCACCAAATTATGACCCTGGTCCCCACATGATAAAATGCAGATGGTTCCTCAAAAGGTTCCTAGTTACTGGGGAAAGTATCTGTGATCGAAAAAGGGCTCATGGGACTACACATGAAGGATGTGCTGGGCTGGACAAGGTCTTTCCTACTATAACAAAACTGTATAAGAATGATGGCAACCCATTTTGCGGGGTAAATTAAAGGAAAAAAAGACGTCAAATGCTGCACTTCATCTAAACAAATTCATCTAGACAATTGTAGGATGAGATCAACAGCATCTGATGAAGCTAGTGTCTGTGCTGTGGGGAGCTATATGAGCTGCTGGCTTCTACAAAACCACCAGAGACATCTCCCAGCCCACCTGGGTAAAGTAAGAGTAAAGAAGTAGATGTCCTTTACAGTGTGTGCATTCTTCAACAGATAAGACCAGACTGAATGACTCAATACGATCGATACAAGCAGAGGCTTGGGGAATGGGAAAGGCAGCAGATTCAGATGTTAAAGTCATCCACAATAAGAACTCTGTCACAGCAAAGCAAAATAAGACTGCAGAGATCAGAGAATTCTCAAATGAAGTAGTCAAACCATTTTGAAGGTCTGTAAACAAGACACAAAGAAAGGGGCCCTTGACTGGCGACTTTTGAGAATCTCTTGGGACACAGCAGTGCTATGCACCACTGAATAGCAGTAGGAATGATCATCTTTGAATTATAATTTTACTTTTCACTCATAATTCTATTAAAATTATTATAGTGTTTCTTCCTCAGGTCTGTACTACGGCTGCTCCATTGTAGTGAAAATCATAATCACAATTATTTTGGTCAATACTGAGATCACAGTTATTTAATTGGCTTTGGAAATGTCATGCATCTATTGAACTTTTTTGTTTTCATTTGTATTTAAACAGTGGATTTAATTGAAGTTTACATATATAAACATGCCAGAGCCAGGCTGAGGGTGACTTTGGGCTTTTAAGGAGGGGTGCAGTGGATTTACAACACAAGACAAAACAAGAGCATCATTGTGAAACTGAATGTGGCACAGTAATTGTTTTATCATTTTACTACCTTGTTTTCATAACCATTGGAGGCCAAAATTAATTGAGATTAATTGCCCAACCTTAGTCTTTTTTGGATTTGGATACTGAATTTTTTGTAACGATATTGCAATTTCAATAATATTTAGATTGACTGCTCAGCCATAGCATCACAGTCAATCTTAGTTGTCAAAGTCAAACAAAGTACTTTGAAAAAGAAAGCTATTGATATAAAGCTATATGTCTTAAAAGGTGAACTGTGTAAAACTTTCAAGGGTCAACTGAAAAGAGGACACTTAAAGGTTAATTTATGCTCAACGTTAAGTATGGATACAGATACGGATAGAGCCTTCTGTCCATACTCTACGTTCATATCGTCCATATTCCTGTACGTTTGCAGGAAGCTTATGAATACAGACAAAACGGAGCAGTACCATCGCAAAGCCAGTAGTTCAAGAGAGAGCGGGCTATGAACAAGACACAAAGAAGTTAATCTCTCTCACTGGCAATATCAGAGAAGAAAAACTCTTCATCCTCCTGTCGATTTGTATTCAGTGACCTCACAGACCACCGCCATTTAAAACGCGCCTCCACTTTTGCCTCTTTGTAGCAGGTCCACTATCACAACCTCGACCGTCGCAATGCTTTTTGTTGTTAGAAACTTTTGACTCTGAGCTGCCCTCTTGTGGATTTGTTTCTTAACATCCATGCCAACGGAAAGAACGCATGAAAGTATGTGGACAGAGATGTTTTTAGTGTTTAGTACGGACAAATTTATTTTCGTACGTAAAGGGAGCATAAATGAGCCCTAAGACTCAACTGAAAAAAAAAAAAAAAAAAAAAAAAAACATGGAATAATACTCTACACACTGACAAGAATATGAAAAATTAATAAAACACAATGTTCTCTCAGCATAAGGATAATGTGTCAGTCTGTCTGTCTGTCTCTCTCTGTCTCTTTCTCACACGCGCGCACACACACACACACACACTCACACATTTCTGTAATATAATTTTGTATGTATGAGAACCACTTGAGTGTTGACATTATATCCTGCCTGTGTTGATGAGGGACTATGGCTCCAACTGGCGAGTTCATGCATTTTTTATACACAAAGATATACTGCACATAATGTAGTGTTTACAAAAGACCACCAAGTGAGCATCCAGGACAGCTCATTAACTGAGTGACAGGTGGCATTAGCACTAAATGTCACTAAATAGCAAAGACAAAATTATTGCGGAAAATACATGCAGAGTGATCAACAGTGTCTTGCTAGCCAATCAGATTCAGACTAGGATAAGCCTGATCAAATTCAATAATGGGTCAAGATGCCTGGATCTTTTAATGTTAACACTACTGCAGTTTTCACAACATCAAGCACAAAGTACGATTGATTATGGCCATTAAGGGTCTGAGTTGTGACACACAAGTAAATTGTTTATAACACAGACATCCCACTGGACCTGCTGGTGGTGCTAAAGTGAAGGTCATGGAGTCACCAAAACTGATAGGTTTCACCCTATAGGCAACATCCACAAAACAGATTTTGAGATATGCCCCTCTGACTAACTGCTGACTGACCTCCTGACACAGTGATGCATAGGCAAAACAAAAGGAGGATGGAGTTCTCATTAAAAGTGAAGTGAACCAAAATAAGAGCTGATGCTTCTTTAAAAACCAGCAGACAGACCAGTTGCAGGGCTGCCCTTAACACAAATGCAGTGCATATCTGCACGCCACAGTGTCCCTGGTGTGAGCAGTTGGCGTGGCCCCCAAGGCATCGTTGGCGACTTTTGCACGCACCAAGTCAAGTCAGTTTAGGTCTGTCATCTAGGCTACTGCACATATCGCCGTAATGACTGACAATCAACATCTGCCCAATTGCTGCTCAGAGCCAGGCACCAGTGCACGAGAAGAGACAGCCATGAAAAGACAATTTGAATCTGGTGCAAGTAAGGAAAAACACACAAAACTAGAAGAAGCTCAAGCTTCACCTGAAGGTGGGCATGTTTTTCAAGTAAGAATGTAAAACTTTTGACTGATAAACTATTTTGCAGGGTGGGAATTATACCACAGTCATTATACCGTTGCCCCTCACTCTAGCTGTAGTGCCCTGAAAATAAGTGTACCCCTCACGGCCAATTTGGCCAATGTGCCCCAAGCAGTCAATCTCTCAAGGTTATCATGGATGCAAGAAAATCCCAAAGGGAAAAAAAGCAAATCCCAACCCAACATGAATTGAATTTCTGCTCATGTTGGTGGCTTTGAAGCAACGCAATGTTTTGCATGCGCACGCAACCATTACAAACCAACGTTACAAGTCTGTGAAACGAGTTCAGTTCGCATCTGAGGGGACCACGAGGCCACACACACCCCACCACCAGGTAAATGCCGATTTATGGTTCTGTGGAAACTAGACGCAACGTGCACGCAGTTGCTACGCAGACGGTGTGTACCTCTTCATGCTTCTGTGTCCTGACAGTCTAGTACGCTAAGCAATTGTTATATTATTACCTACACTGACAAGCCTTTTCAAAAACCTTATTTGTGGCATTGTAAATAAACAGTCATGTTTTTACCAAACTTACTTGTTTTATTTTCTCAAACAAATACTGCAAAACAAGGTGCAAAATAACTGAAATGCGCACGTTAAGTACAAATGGTGCAAAAGAATTGAAATGTGCAAATCAATACAAACAAATGGTGCAAAGTATTGAGGTGAAAACTACTGGAATGTGCAAATCAATACAAACAAATGGTGCAAAGTAGTGAGGTGAAAACTATTGGAATGTGGTACTACAGCGGGCAGTAAAGCCGGAGAGGCGAAATGACGGACATGATGTAGTTCGGTGGACTCTGCTGCATTCCATTGTCCTTGCTTCACCTAAGACCACAGCGTGATAGTTGGATAGTTTGCAAAATAAGCCTGACCAAATCAAAGACTTCTGCTAGGTAATCTGCTTTACTAGTTCCTCGTTAGGTTACGAACTTAATATTTCTTTTTATCCTACAATAACTTAAATTTAAGACATTGACCGGTACCAAGACACAAGTCTAAATTTATTGTATTAAAAACTTTGGCTAAACAAATGAAATATATTGCAATGAGCTATTTAATATTAAAAAGTGAAACTTATGTATTTTGTGTGACTTTTTTTTTTTAATTGTATGAAGTCATGATGTTTATTCATAGCATAGGTTACAAGTCCATGCATTTTACTCAATGCCCTACAAAAAGTTGCAACACCAAAGGCCAAATGGCCTTGTCCCTAAAATTGTGTAATTCCCACCCTGCTATTTTGTGGTGCTGATTTATCTATTTTAGATTTATTTATTAATTTCAGGTTAAAGTTATTTTTGTTGAAAGACAAGGGTCTGGTTGCTATTTTTTTCTTCTATTTGAGGTTGAGTTTTTTAAGGAAAACATCTGTTGTTGAAATATTTTTTGTTAATATTAATTTATGACCATATTTTATTTTATTTCAGATGCTGTTCTTGGTAATAAAGGTTATGTTAGTTTAGTCCAGGGCAACTCCGACCAGTGGTATACTCCCCAACTGAATTCTTCCAAACTAGGGCTGTACAAGATGATGCATGATGCAATAACACATGTGATTGATTTGAGGGCCTTTAATGAGTTATTTAAAAATGAACATCAATTAACCTTGATCCACTTTAGACCTTTAACCCCACTTGGTGCCACAAATAATGCAGTGAATGCTGCATGTAGCTTCTGCATTCTGATCACAGTCAGTATGAATAACAAGACAAGCTGTGGCCTGTTGGATGACAAGTTTCTTTCAAGAAGATTCCTGATGGATCTCTGCACAGAAATAAAGTCATATGGACAAACTGCACCAGTGAAATGTCATTGTGTTGGAGCACAAGGTGAAAATATCAGCTAAAGGACAGCATGTTTTTGCTGGAGCTTCTGATGATGCCAGCAGTCTCAACAAACTTGGGAAAACAGGCTGGAAAACATCATACATACCCCTTTTCCACTAAAGAGGTTCCAGGGCTGGTTCAGAGCCAGTGCCTGACTTAGCACCGGTTCTTTGTTTTTCCACTGCCCAAGCACCGGCCAAAACGGTTCCAGGCAAGCACCAACTTCGAGCAGGGGCTAAACAGGGGCCAGAGAAAGAACCGATGACGCGACCCACCGCGTCATTGGTGGGCGGGGTTAAAAACCCACACGGGAACATATAAACGTATAGCTAAAAGTAGTCGTCGTTCGTTCCGACCACAAATACGACGGGTAGCCAGCAATAATTGCGTTTTTCGCCTCTGGATCGCAATGTAGGCTTGTAAAGACACGAGCAGTATTTGCATTGCTACATCCATTTGTCGTCCATGTTTGTTATTGTGATTCCGAGGAAGCATCTTGCATACCCACATGATCATGTTTTACGCTGACGTAATGACGTGGCTCTGACTTGGCTCCACTTGGCTCTTGGCCGATGGAAAAGCAAACCGGTTCTTTATTGGAACCAGTTAAACACTGGCTCTAGCACCAACACCGAACTAGCACCTGGTTCTTTTTTGTGGAAAAGGGGCAACGGATTGCATCAGGGAATCCACTATATACACCTCCTTGATAAGCAATAATATATGGACTGTACAACAGTGAAAGTATAAGCAAGCAACAAGATTTTAGACTTTTTAAATGATTATCAAATAATTCTATTATCAAAAACAATTTATATTTGATATACCTCTTTTGTATTGACTTCTCATCAATATGGTGGTTATTTTGTTCCAAATTTGAACATCCTTGATTTTAAACGCATTTGAAAATGCAGCTATATGCCATTAATTACAGGAGATTGATTTTTTTTAAATAGATTGACAGCCCTACACAAAATGTTTGGCATGAACTGAACTTCAGGGGAGTTTGATTCGTTTAAAAAGGACTATATGTGAAGTACTCAACCCACTCTTGGCTGGAGATTTTTCTCTCGGTTCAATAATCTTTCTTCATAGGTGTGGAGCTCAGAACTCTCATCTATTGATGCACAGCTGCAGCTAGAAGTACACTTTCCATGTGTCCTTAATTTATTATTATAGGCTTCAGAAGGAGAAGCTAATTGAGACACATTAGAGGACGTTCATCCCTAATTTACAGGCAATGAAACAGCGGGCTAGGATGAATATGGTTTTGACATTCAGTCCTAAAGCATCTTACAAATCCAATCAATTTGTGTACATGCTAGGTGGTAGGGAAAGCACAGATGCTAATGAGCTGGTAGATGTCTGGCAGGGTATTTACAGAATATTTGGAAGCATAAACAGGTTTAACAGAGGAAAGGATGGAGGAAAATGCTGGCTGAGCTGACAGGCAAGTTAATTACAAATTGACTGATAAACCATGTGATATGCTGGCACGTTTCACTCGTTATTTTCTGGACAGCATCTAACTACATAACATTTATTGCATTTAATGTGGGAGTTGGTCAGCACCAAGTCTCTGCTGTTGAGTACCTCTAACTGACAACTCAGAGTGCTAAAACTGGGCTAAAGTATGTGTATATATCTATATCTATCTATCTATCTATCTATCTATCTATCATCGATGTGTTATTTATTTATGCGAAGCACCTTAACACCAAGTCAAATTCCTTGTTTGTGAAAACTTGGCAATAAAGATCTTTCTGATTCTGTTTCCATGACTATCTTTGAAGTTGTAGAGTATGAGAGTGAGATTTTGACTTGTGCCTTTGAAATGAAAAAAAAAAAAAAAAAAAAAAAAAACGCGCCTATGCAGGTTTAGGCTCAGCTCACTGGAATAATCTTCCCAACAAATTCTTTTTGCAGAATCCTTAAGATTCAGATTCTTCTTTAGACTCATTTTAAAGATCTTTGGAATAACTTGGGATCTATGGCTTCTCTGTCTGTGCTCTTTATGTATATTATTTAGGTATTTGTTTTTCCAAGCATTTGTTTATATTTTCCACATATGTGAAGCACTTTGTAACTGTGTCCTATCTAATTAAAGCTTTACTTATTTACCTACTTATTTACTGTTTAAGAATGTTCTCAGTTTATAAGAGCAGGGTGTCGAGTACACAGCCAAAGAATAGAAGAAATCAAGCAAGACTACAGAAAGACTGAGACTATGGTGCACTCCCTACCATTCACAGTTGGTTCTTCATATCGTAAAAAAACAAACAAAAGTGTGTCCCCGACCTTCATAGGTTCTGGCAAGGTTACATTAAACCCCCAGGGCAGGGTACCCGGTAGTCAGAAAGGGCCTTTATCTCACTGCAGTCAGTGAATGTGATTGGTGGTGAACTGGTACTTGACAGTGTCTTTTTCTGGTGTACAATGGAGGCCACACCTGGGGCCAGTGGATACAGTTAATACTACAATCCCTTGAGGGCTGCACTAACACTTTTAAAAACATAGTGCCCAGATGAGACTTCATCTTTACCTGTGGGTTACACTGAGCATATAATCTATCCATTTTATTCGGGAGGAGGAATGCTCCTAAATAAACGTCTTTCCACCTGTGAGTACAGCATGCAGCATGTGTCTGAAACTGCATTCAAAACAGGACGGTGAGTTTTTGGTTTGGGATGTTTGGGGTAAGGTGTCTTCAGGATTTGGCACACAGCTGTGCACCTTCAATTTCTTTGTCAAAATTGTGTGATTGATCTATCAGTATAGCATCCATAGCCTACCATCTGTAAGGGAGAGGAATTCAAGAAAATCTCACAGACAGTCTGCCAAAAGCTAGAGTCATTTCCTGTACAGTTTAATAATTTATTTTAAAACATGTACATGTATAGCTCCTTTGGTGGAGAAGGGCCATGCACAGTCCACAAATCAATCAATCAATCTGTGGTGTGACTGGCTTCATTGATCATGGTGGAAGTGTTCAGTCCCATCAGTGACTCCGGAGTGAATACATTTTGTGCCGTTCGTAGGGGTTTACTTGCTTATTAGTATTCTGCCACACAATGCCAATATATAAACCTTAAAGGTATGAAGGTCATAGACCAGGCTTTGACAGATATATGGATTTTCCAATATTGGAAAATATTTTTAAATCGATTTGGCTCTGGTAACAGTAATAACAGGGGTTGCAGAATAATTCTTATCTGTGCCCATTTTGGAAAAAATTGACACTATTTCACTCCCTCCCATTTTTTATGTAGGACAGTAGGTAAACATGTCTTAATCCACACAAAGAAGGTTTAACTTCACTTTACAAGTTTTGCTTTCTAAAACTAAAATGCATAGATGCCTACCATGTACACCCACACAATATTTTTGCCTGAATTACTGTATATAACTGTATTTTGCCTGATCTCAATGTCCAGAAAGATCTGGTAACTTCTGTCAATGTTTTTTAAGCCATTTCAGTCTGTAAAAAAATCTGCTGCACATCATCAAAATTAACTTTGTTTATTTTACAGTTTGATTAAGTCGGTTATTTTTCAGTTAGCATTTGGAGCATCCAGCCAATACCCAGTACTCAGTAACAATGAGAGGAAGATAGCACCACTACTGTCCTACAGAACAGCTGCAGGGCAGGTGAAATAATACCTTTTTTTCAAAATGGGTGAACTATCTCTTTCATTTCAATGTCTTTTAGTTTCCTTCTGACAAGGACAAAATTCTAGCAGAGCACTGAATACTTGAAATAAAAATGCTTTTAAATGCATCGGTGGGTGAGCGGCAGCACATGGGTTGGTTATAGCCGATGTTTGACAGGTTTCATTGTGTGGACTGATATTTTTGAAGCGTGTTTGTTGGATTCTGACAAGGAGGAGCAGGGACAGCTTGTTTCCCAGCAGGCGTTGCTCTACACAGCCAGCATTGACCAAATGCTGGATCTAGCACACACACATGCACACTAGTTACACCTATATATAGGGTTGCCAATATTATATAATACAGTATAATAAATTATATAATGGTATTTTAATAACATGCAGTGTGGTCCAGTTTGATTGATCAAATTTTCAGTGTAGAATTGATCAATACTACACTGGTTGTCTATTGGAAGCCTTTGAATTTGAATGATGATAAGGTTACATTTTGAGGTGCACACAATTCATAAATAAGTTATTATTATTATTGTTAGCAGTAGTAGTAGTAGTAGTATGCAGTATTGGATATCAATAGAAAATTTTAGTTTTCTTAATTGTTTGAGGTTTTTCTATCATGAAAGCATAAAATTCCAGGACAAACACAGAATTACTGTTTGCTCCCCTTCATTTTTTTTTTTTTTTTACCATGAAATGGTGTTTAACGTGTTTAATAACAGTTATCAGTAGCTTCAATCCAAAAAGTACTGGTTGTAGTATCGGTCAGGGAAAACCCACAACTGTTGAACCCGAAGGCATGTGAAAGCACACTTACAGATCTATTTCGACCTCACTCAGACCGTCACCACGGTCTTCACCTTGAATGATGCCATCCTACTACCTATCCTCGAGACCTTATGTCAACAAAGTCATGTGACTGACCTCAGGAGGCGCGGCCCCGAGTCTATAAGAGGTTCCGGGTGACGTCGCCTCCGCCTCTTTGCCTTACTCGCCTCATCCGAGACCGTGAGTACTACTGTTTCCAGACCCCACCATCAATCCGTCACTACGGTGCAGGTGCCTAGTGTCCCTGTGGGTTGAATGGGCGTCGGTGAGTTTCTGGTGTTTAATAGCGCAAACGGCCGATGACGAGTCCGTGTTTATTCCTGCTCGTTACAGGTGTCTTCCAGTGCTACGTCTGGTTGGAGCACGGTGAGCGGTGAGCGCTGGTGAGTGAATTATTACCGTTTTGCATAGCACAGTGTGCAGTTTTCGAAGTGTTCATTGACATTCTTTCTATTGTTTTGCCCCGCTAATTGGCTGTTTGCAGTGAGCGGGTGTCTGTGGGGACAGTCCCTCGTGCGTTCGCGCACGCGGCAGGGACGCCACATAATCAGTTTTCCTCAGGTAACGTCTCTGTGTTTATTAGCTGCCCGAGTAGCGTGATGAATCACTCAGGGCTTTGAAATAAGTGATTAACTGATTAATTTGATTAATTTTGTTGCTCTTCATACACAGGATTGTGTTGATTCACTTTGTTTTTGTTCCCCTGTTCGCAGTGGGTTCTTAGTTTAAAGCGAAATCCAGGTGATTTTTTGGCCTTGGAAAATCCCCCGCTGTCCGCAGTGTGGTGCGTTTTGTGTTACATTTACATTGTCTGTCAACTGGGAGATGGCCTCCCAGTGGTGCAGATACTGCCAGGTGGACATGGATCCCCGCGATGGCCACAGGGAGTGCCCCCACTGTTTGGGTGTGGCACACCTGGTGGAGGATATCGAAAAGCCATGCCTGGCAGCTGCGGAGCTTCCCCTGGAGGAGCGCAAGCGCAGAGCCAAGATGGTGGAGGAGACGGCTCGGAAGAAGGCGGCCCTCCCTCCTCCGGAAGTGGGGGGCAGCAGGCATGGCTCAAAACAGAGCAGGAGTCGCAAGCGGGTGCACAGCCCCGAGCGCCATAGAGGACGGGGCCCTGAGAAATCGGCCTGGCCCGGCTCAGAACAGCAGGGACAGCCTGAGGATGCCCAGCTAAAAATTCTGGCTGCTATTCAGGGCCTGTCAGAGAGGCTGGACAGGATCGAGGCTCAGCGGCCTAGGGTCGCCCCAGCCACAGATCCACAGGGGCTGACGGCAGCCTCTCAAGGGGAGCTGCCATCATACCAGGAGGAGAGGATGGATTCAGTGGACGTCCTCTCCCTGTACGCCCACAGTTCCTTTGCTGGGAGTGCTGGCCGGTCTGAGGCGACCCCAGAGGACGAGAAGCTCGACTCCTCACTAGGCGGCATGGAGTCAGAGCGGGGGAGTGGTCAAGACACTGAGACCCCGGCTCTGGATGTCGTGTCAAAGATTCTGAGTGCGGCCAAGATTGTGGGGCTCTCAGTGCCGGCGGAGGCCCCAAGCTCAGTGGAAGGGGTTTGGGCTGGCATCTCCCAGCCCCAACCAGCGGTCTCTGTGCCGGCAGCAGCAGACTACCTGCAGATGCTCAGGAAGGCATGGAATAGCCCGGCAGCGGCTCCGCAGTTCAACGCGGGCTGTCGGAGGCTGACAAGACCCCACTTTGCTCCGGACTCGGGGCTAGCAGATATGCCACCGGTCGAGGGGGAGATGGCGGCCCTGACATCGCTCGGTCCTGAGCGAGTCACGGCCAACCCTCGCTGCCCGGTGAAGGAGTGCCACAAGACTGACAGCCTGGTCTGTCGCACATATAATGCGGCTACACGCGCAGCCCGCTCTGGAAATGCGCTAGCCATTCTGCTGGCAGCAATTCGGAAAACTGTCAGCCAGGAGGACCGGGATACGATGAGCCTTATTGACGCAGCGCTGGTGACTCATGCCCAGCTGACAAGAGACATGGGGGCAGCAATGTCATCGGCCATGCTAGCACGCCGGCAGGTGTGGTTAGCGCAGACTACCTTACCTGAAACTATCAGGAAGGAGCTGACTAACCTGCCTGTGGTGCCAGGCAGAGTGTTTCACCCAGACTCCCAGGGTCTGCTGGACAAGGCGGAGAAGTCGCGCCGCACAAGGGACAGTGTCCAGCGGACATTCCACAGACACAGTGCCTCAAATTACAGAGCTCGGGGCGGCCCCCAGCCCCCGCCTCAGGTATCATGGTCCCGTAGTTCGGACAGGCGACAGGGCCCAGACATGGGTGCTTCTGGTGAGGCCGCTAGGCAGCCGTCACAGCGCCAGCGGTATGCGTCTCGGTTGGGCCCTAGAGGGACGCCTCAGAAAAGACGCACCCCCAGAGGTCCAGGGCCTCAGGGGAGTGCCTGACGCTTCAGGGCCGGCCGTCGAACCTGTCTCTCAGCTTCGCCTGGACAGCTGGGAGAAATCAGTCTCCGATCCGTGGGTCCTGTCCACCGTTGGGACAGGTTACAGGATCCAGTTTCGACGGCGACCCCCCCCCCTTTACCGGGGTCCACATGACGGTGGTAAGGGACACAGACCAGGCGCAGGTGTTGGCTGCAGAAATCACGACCCTCCTTCAGAAGGAGGCGATCGTCAGGGTAGACTCCAGCGCACAGCACGCTGGGTTCTACTCCAAATACTTTTTAATTCCAAAAAAAGATGGCGGTCTGCGGCCGATTTTAGATTTAAGGCACTTAAACAAGTTTTTAAAGGTCCTCCCATTCAAAATGCTGACGACAAGACAGATCCTGTACACTGTCGAAAAGGGGGAGTGGTTCACGTCCCTGGATTTGAGGGACGCCTATTTTCACATCCCCATATGCAAGGACCACTGGCCGTTCCTGCGGTTTGCATTCCAGGGACAGGCCTATCAGTTCAGGGTCCTCCCCTTCGGCCTGTCACTGTCCCCCAGAGTGTTCACCAGGGTGGTGGCAGCTGCTTTGTCTCCTCTGCAAGCAAAGGGGCTAAAAATCTTGCCATATCTGGACGACTGGTTGGTCTGTGCCCCCAGTCGCAGTCAGGTGCTCCAGGACACGAAGACGGTTATGGACCACATTCAGGGATTGGGCTTCAAGGTAAATCTAACAAAAAGCAATCTCGAACCTACACAACAGGCGGTGTTTGTGGGGCTAACTCTCAACTCTCTCACCATGTCGGCCTACCTCACTCCTCGGAGGGTGGAGAGGCTAGTGGCCTTAGCGGAGCAGTTTCAGCCGGGCAGGCGGCTGGAAGTGGCTCAGTTTCAGAGGTTATTAGGGATGATTTCAGCCGCAGCGACGGTGGTTCCCTTGGGCCTTCTCAGAGCACGGCCTCTGCAGAGGTGGCTGAATGCCTTCGGTCTCCATCCCAAACGGGACAGACGGGTGAAACTCAGGGTGACACGACAGTTCGTCCGGGCACTGCGCCCTTGGACGAATGGGGCCCTCTTAGCCGCAGGGGTTCCACTGGGGAATCTCCCATCACGGCGGGCGGTAGTGTCAACAGATGCCTCCATGACTGGCTGGGGCGCAGTCTGGGAAGGCAGGACAGTGAGGGGTGTGTGGGGACCACAGTGGAAGGGCCAACACATCAACTTGCTGGAGTTGAGGGCGGTCCATCTAGCATTGGTGGAGCTTTTCCCATTTATCAGAGGCAAACATGTTCTGGTGAGATCGGACAACTCCTCCACAGTTTACCACATAAATCACCAAGGGGGTACCAGGTCTCACCACTGTCTCCAGGAGACAAGGAGGCTCCTGTTGTGGGCATATCCTCGTCTGGCATCCCTCAGGGCACTGTTTATCCCTGGGGTGGAGAATCAAGCAGCGGATCTCCTGTCCAGGACGGGACCACTCCCGGGCGAATGGCGATTACATCCGCAGGTGGTGGCGCTGCTCTGGTCCCGATTCGGCAGAGCTCAGGTCGATCTCTTTGCGTCAGAGAGCACGACCCACTGCAATCAGTGGTTCTCCCTGGAGTTTCAAGGGGCTCCCCTGGGAATAGATGCACTGTCTCACGAGTGGCCGACAGGCTTGTTGTATGCTTTTCCCCCGTTGCCTCTGATCCCCCATGTCCTCCACAGGGTGGCGGGAGGACATTACAGGATTCTGCTGGTAGCTCCCAGGTGGCCAGGGAGGTCCTGGTTTCCAGCTCTCCTCCGGCTGGTCCACGGCCAACCATGGCCCCTGCCGGTCAGGGCGGATCTGCTGTCCCAGGCAGACGGTCGAATCTGGCACCCCAAACCAGCGGCGCTGCAGTTGTGGGCATGGCCACTCCGCAGCCCCAGGATGAGGAGCTAGACGAGGCAGTGTTGCAGACTATACGTAGCGCTAGAGCCTCTTCCACACAGGCTAGCTACAGTCAGAAATGGAGAGTGTTCTCTGGCTGGTGTCACAGGCAGCAAGCAGTACCCTCTACTTGCTCCGTGCACCTCATTCTGCGCTTCCTTCAATCCCTTCTGGATTCTGGGAAAGCATCTAGCACTGTCAGGTTGTATTCAGTAGCAATTTCAGCTTTTCACGAGCTTGTCGGGGGCGCCTCGGTGGGGAGACACCCTTTGGTCTCACAGTTTATTAAGGGGGCATACCGGTTGCGCCCGGGCAGAGTACTTAGAGCTCCAACATGGGACCTTTCCTTGGTCCTGAGGTCCCTGACCCGAGCCCCTTATGAGCCTATCGACCAGGCGGATTTGAAGTCACTGTCTCATAAGACGTTGTTCCTTTTGGCGATCTGTTCTGCCAAGAGGGTGGGCGAGCTCCACGCCCTGTCCACCAGTGAGCAGTGCTTGAGGTGGAAGGCCGACGGTTCAGGGGTGTCATTGTGGCCGAACCCTGCATTCCTGCCCAAGATCGTGAACCCCCAAACGGTGAATCAGGTGTTGGAGATCAGTTCCTTTCAGCCGGACCCGTCCTCTGTTGAGGGGGACGTGGCACTGCACACACTGTGTCCAGTGAGGGCATTGAGGGCCTACTTGGCGTGCACCCAATCTTTGCGGCACTCTCATTCACAACTGTTTGTCTGCTATGGGGTTAACAAACGGGGGGCTGCTGTTTCGAAACAGCGCTTGTCTCACTGGGTGGTGGACACCATCGCACAAGCTTATGAGGGCCAGAGTCTTCCTGTGCCTGGGAATTTGGTGGCACACTCAACGAGGAGCATGGCGACCTCCTGGGCAGCCTTAAAGGGGGTGTCAATGGCTGAGATTTGTGCTGCAGCCTCATGGAACAAACCATGTACTTTTGCTCGGTTCTACAGGGTCAACGTGGCGGCACCAGCACCTCTCGGTTTGGCTGTGCTTTCTGCCGCAAGCTCAAACCAGGATCCGGTGGAGTCTTCCGTTCTTCACGACCCTGATGGTATGAGTCATCCAAGGTGAAGACCGTGGTGACGGTCTGAGTGAGGTCGAAATAGATCGTAAGTTATGCCTATAACTATGGATCTATGAGACCGAACGATGACCGTCACCATTCTCTGTCGTTCAGAACCGGCTGAGGCGTTCCAGGCAGGAGGCGGAGGCGACGTCACCCGGAACCTCTTATAGACTCGGGGCCGCGCCTCCTGAGGTCAGTCACATGACTTTGTTGACATAAGGTCTCGAGGATAGGTAGTAGGATGGCATCATTCAAGGTGAAGACCGTGGTGACGGTCATCGTTCGGTCTCATAGATCCATAGTTATAGGCATAACTTACGATATCAAACACTAATCTGCTGTGCCCTCCACTGATTGGCCACAAGCATCTTCATTTCCGCCCACTGAGAAATACAGGTTGTGATTTAACTAGACACAGAAAATTGCATCTCTTAAGTCTGTGGTTAGACGTAACTCCAAAGCCGTGCTTATCTATCACACAATAGCTGACCTTTGAACAATTTGCTGCGTGCGTGCACAGACTCAAGGCACTCAACAGCAGAAGGGACTGGTCATTTACAAGAGTGGACCTGCCTATCTAGACAGTGATCTGTGCTCCCACTACTGCACATCATTGTGTCTTCTTCAAAACTGTATCAATGTAAACTTAATGTCATGTCAACCTGTCTAATGTAAACACTCTCAGTCAGACTAGTCGAGTTTAAATGCAATATTGACTTTGTATCAGTAAGGTTTACAGGTAAATCAGGATTATGGTTGGAGTTCGGCTTAGGTTGATACTATGTTGACTTTTAACACTAGACAGTCCAAAAAAAGGGATACCACTGTTTGGCTGATTCTAAGCTGGTGCAGTTGATACAACTTATGCTATTTGAATTTTAACAGTGAACAGGCCAAATAAGATGTTACTGGAATCCTACAGGCCTCAGAAGTCATGTTGTCATTTGTCTCAGATTTGTTAGCAATTTGGGACTTCTGATTTTTTAAAAAGAGTCTATGGGAGAAATAATATCTGGATTCCTTCAATTAAAAAATATATATTTTCACATTTTTATGAAGTCAACACAACTGATGTAGTTAAAAAATCTGCAAAAAAAAAAAAAAAAAAAATCAGATAAGTTGTTTGCCACTGATGATGACAACATCATACAAGCGCAGAGTTATAGAGTTGTGATTCTCCTCCTCTTAATACTTGTCTTGTCAACCTTGAGCAAATTCAACAGATTGACCAAAAAATGTTATGGCAGCCAGCAAACCATGTATTTCTCATTGCTCACCAGCAAGCTATAATGATTATAATCATAGAAGCTGGTCAAAGGAAAGCCACCTACTATAAGTATTTAAATGTGTGCCACAGTGTTAGCTTTTTGTTAACAAAATAATTATTTTGATTGAAAAGCGCCAGCACAACTCAGTGGATCCATTCTGATTTAGGAGAGAAGCAAGTGCAGGTAAAAATGTCTAACTTTTAAATGTCTAACTTTAAAGCACGCACTGTCACTGTAATGATTATGCAAGGACCCTGTGTATTTTCAGCGTAAAGAAAATGCTATGGCTGCAGAGTTCCATATTTAGGATTTGGGTTTGTAGTCAAGGTTGCATCTGACTTCTGGGACTACATGTTTGTCACTTCCATTATCTACATGAAGTAGACCGAGCCATTTTTGCAACATTCCAGAATAAACTACATTCTGTATATATAAACCAATTGATCTGTGATGGTGGAGTATGTTATCCTTCACTGGGATGGCCTACTTGTACTGTTACTCTGGAGGATAACTTGTATTGTCTGGTGTGTTGTGTATGATATGACATTTAATACGTTACACAATAAATGCAAGTATTTTGGAATACACATCGAATGAATAAAGTGAATGCACAAAGTTTTGTACAATGTTATTGGTTAACTTAGCCATGATCATCAAAATCATACAATTTTATCACTGGCTCTGGGGTTGTAACACTTCAGCATACATTTTGTTGATAGTAGGCTCCATGCTAAAACTGTAACACAGCTACACTATGGTTAGGGTGGCCATACGTCCGGATTTAGGCCGGACAGTCCGGAATTTAAATGCCTTGTCCGGCGTCCGGCGCAGCCTCAAGCCGGACGCTTATTTGTCCTCCTTTTTGGAGTTGCACTTGAACGCAACGCTGGCCCGGACTGTACATCGATATCAGTCATATTTTTCGTCATAGACTTTTAAATTACAATCCAGAAAGTGCATTAATTGGATGCACGTTAGTTTTTCTCCACCTGCGCTGCTGTGTGCTCATGCCGGAGTGCGTGTGTGTGGCGCTGTCTGAAGTCTGAAGTCACTGGCTAACAGCAGCACACTGGCTTAGCTTGTCTATTCAGAGAAGAGGTATCACTTCGGCTTATTTTTCAATCTATGTTGTCACACGCATACTACTGCTCATTCATTGGTAGCTGAATTGTTAGGTCTGTTTGATAAGTAATTTACATTTTTAGAATAATAATTTAAAATATTGTTAAATTTAAAAAAAAGCCAACATGATGCAGGTCAAAGACTAAAAAAGAATATTGACTAAAACTAGACTAAAATACTTTGGATTTTCTTCGACTAAAACTAGACTAAAATGCCAAGACTTTTCGTCGACTAAAATGTGACTAAACAAAAAAGAATTTGAGTTGACTAAATATGACTAAAAGTAAAAAGGGCATTTGACACTAGACTAAACTAAATTGAAAATAGCTGATGAAATTAACACTGGTGGACCTGACTCCCAAAAAAAATGAACAGGATTCATCAAATGTCATGGCAATCTGTTGAATAGATTGTGAGATTTTAGCCTATTTCATTTTAGCCTGGCACAAGAGCAAAGTTGGTGGTGCTGGAAACTCTTCAAGCAGCATTATTCAAGTCTTGACTCTTCAGTGAAATGCTATAACCAATGAGTAGTAGGTCACCTGGCCAATGAACAACCCAAGGCTGCTCTGCAATGCGTGACTGGGCCAGTGCAGTGAATGTGAGGGCCAGTCATGCACAGGTGCTCGGACAGGAGGCATTTCCTGGATATGTTTTATTTGGCAATGTTTACACAAAAGTATATTGGTTTGGAATAAACATATGAATGTGAGCCAAGATGTGGATTACACTGCACGAAGAGTTTGAGATTTTGAAACTTCATGTCATTTTTACTACTGTTTGTGGTTTTCACTAATTCAATCCAATCTAACAGGTGATTGAAGAGCCATGTGTTTTGCTTTGTTTGATGACATTTTCATCAAGCATTCAAGTCAACTCGGGAAGATTTATGGAAAAAAAAAATGTTTGGGTGATGTCTACATACTACATTTGGAGAGCGGTCTGTTCATCTGTTTGTGTGACCAAATGCATAGAACCCATTTGCAAGGCACAACATCCCTCCCATCCGCCTCAAACATGTATCAGCAACTCATAATGACGTAGGAATGAATCTAGGCTATGCTATTTTTAGTTATTTTGCATAGTTTTCTCTATATTTGCAGTTTTTGTGGATCTGAGATACTGGAGAACTGACTGACCACATTTCCCAGAAATGCCATTGGTCCATTTCGGTTTCTCTTTTGCAGCTTTCCTGCATATCGGAGACAGTGTGGAATTGGGAGAACTGACCGTATTTCCCCGAAATCCTTTTGGTCCACTTCCAAAAAATTTGCTTCTGCTTCTTGGGTAGCAGGATAACTTTGAGGTCATGGCTGTGATTGTTTTATTTTACACCATGTCTGAGAGAGAAGTCATCACTGTCACACAGAACTTGCCCAGCAAACTCATCAGACTGGTGAAAGCAAAAGAATCCAACCAAAACAGGCAAGACTTTCTACGTTGTCTGTATTGGGACACCATTTTATTTTGGCTTCAGCAAACCCATCTGTGGCGCATTCAAGGAATATTTCACAAAGCAAAGTCACTATGTTGAGTAACTGAAGCTCACAGGCCCTCTCTTCCACCTGGCGCAAAGCGAAAGTATCTAAGTGTGATGTATTTTTCCAGCCGCTATACATGTATCATTCAAATTTTTATAGGTGTGTTAACATGAGATATTCATATCACAGATCATACAGCGCAAAACATAAAACCGCCAAGTTCTCAAATAGTCTTTCTTAAGCACTTACCATAACAATGTACATCAACTACCTACATCCAACCTACATCCAACTGGTAACCACGGAGGATATATAATTTTTAATATTCTCACTTCTCAGCTGAGGGCAGTAAGAAAGATAACAGGAGGGATATATCAAAAAACACCGGGCAGCCTTGGTGAATGTTTGACTATATGACCTGTATGAAAAGATTAATTCACCTTAAGTCAAACAAATGTGTGTCTCATACCTTCCACGTGCAAATTAAGTTAGTCTGTTTTAAAGGGGATGGGCAGGGGTGGCAAGAAGAAGGATCACAGGGAGGGCTGGGGTGGAAAGCAGTGCCACTGAATAATATAAAGGGAGACATGGCCAAAGGGCGCAGTGCTCAGGCAGCACTAGCACTAGCACTAGGCAGCTATAGCAAGTAATATCAGACCAGCTGGCTTCAGGGGTACTAGAGCAATAAAGAAAGGGGACACTGGGAGAAGAATAAAGTTTGAGCAAAGTCCATTCTATCATGGGTGTCTGTGTAAAGGTTGAAATTCCAACTCTGAGTCAGAGTTATAATAGGTTTGTATTTTTCATGAGTTTTTATTTTGATTTCCTTATTCATTTTTGTTTTCAATTCAGTTTAGTTTCGGTTTAGTTTCCAGTGTGAGTGTGCAAGCTTCAGTTTAGTTTTGACTGTTTCAAAATGTTTAGTTTGAGCTGAGTTTTCCTTAGTGTCAGTGTTAGTCTGAGTTAGTCTTTATTCTCATATGAGGGGTGTTTGTTAAACTAGGCTGTTGCTTGTGAAGGCAGCTGACTCTCAGTCACGTCCACGTCCCAGTCTCAATAAACATCAGCACCAGCACAAACTCATGCTGCCTGTGCTCACACATCTGACCAGACTGACAAACATAAAAACTAAACATATTTTGTCGATTTTTATTTTAGTTTAGTTAGATTTGTCAGAATACAGTATTGCTTCAGTTAGTTTTTGTTAAGTCTTATTTCTGTTAACTGAAACGTTTTTGTTTTTTTTTGTTTTTTTTTTCACATCTAGTTTTAGTTTTTAGTTAGTTTTTGTTAACTAAAATAACCTTGCCCTGAGTAGACACTAGGTATTGGGCCACTAAAATGAAAAAATGTAGCACACTCAATGGGAGAAATGAAAATCTTTATTTTGGTGTCATGGTGTCATTTTGGACTATTACCAAGCTGAGGTTGGACTGGTGTGCACAGTAACCAGAAGGCCAAAAGGCTTCACCAGGACAAAACTCTGGACCTGCCCACTCAAGACAAAACACCCTTGTTTGAAGCGTCCAAAACTGAATCTCACAAGTTTAATCGACTGAGTCGCCCAACCGTACTATCTCCCAAAATACACAAAAAGTAAATATTCAAATATGATCAGTTCTAAAGTTGTCCTACTTTTAAAATCTTTCATTCCTCCATGGAAAGGATATCAGAGTACAACTCAACACAATGGCATTTTGAGCCATTTGGACCTACAAGTTTGACAAAATGGCTTAATGAGGGCCATAGTGAATCATAATTAATAGATAGGTGTAGACTTCAATATACAATAGAGCCTATTGTTTGTATACAGATCATTATCACCATATGTAGGTACTGAGCTTTGTCTACGCTCTATTCACAGTGGCTTTTACCTTTATGTAGATTTTCTCTTAACTATGGCCAAACTGAGCGCAGCAGGGATAGATTTGTGACCTTTTTGCAAGCTTGGATGCATCACTTGTTTTAACAACAAGTTTTTTTCTATCATCCCAGAGAAGATTTTCATTTGGCCTTGACTGATAACACTAAAGAACAAAAGACTGTGGCGTAGTATTTCAATAGTATTTTTGAACTGAAGAAGAAATTTATTTAGATTGCACACATTCCTAAGGTAAAAATAAGGTTTGCATTTGAGGAAAAAAATTATTTAAGATCTGTAATGGATGAATAATTTGACTTTTACATTCTGTGAAAAGGATGTGATATGAATTACATGTTCACATCATCAGTGTTTCAAGGCCCCAACAAACTAAATATGAAATAAAGACTTATGATTGCATATGGCTCTTAGCAGTAGGCCTTACTGTCCTGAATAATCTGTTATAACACAGACTGCACTGCCTGTGAGGCACAAGCCCTTCCAACCATTCCATTCCATGCTGACCGTGTTACACAGCTCATATTAGACAAGCCTGTGATTTGATTACAGCAACAGTAATTGCAACTACAGTGTAAAGCCCAGTATAAATGTAAGTGCTTACAAAACTGATTCTTATAGTTCAGGTCAACATTCACTGAGATGATATGTCATCATCAGCACTCCTTGGGACACAAACCATCTGCTCTTTTGATATGTCCAGTCTCACATGAACTTCAATAATCTTGTAGTTGCTGAGTGAAAGACAAGGTCAGAAGGTAATGGGTGTGACACTCTAGTTAGGTTTAAAGCTAAACTGAACTTTGGTGGAGTGCTGGGTTGTTCCTAGGCATCATATGAACAGGGGCGGATCTTGAGAAATATTCATGGAGGGGCTAAAGGGTGGCATGCTGACATAATAAAATGGATTTAAATGGTTGAATGGATTTTTAAAAAACGGTATGTGTGTGTGTGTGTGTGTATGTATACATACACACACACACACACACACACACACACACATATATAATTTTTTGCAGATAGGCTTCATTAAGATAAGATATTCCTTTATTAGTCCCACAGTGGGGAAATTTCAAATTATACATACAGTGTATGCAAAGGTTCAAAGGTGAAAGGTCTTTAGATATTCTATAGATATATTTTAGTATATTTGATTTTTTTATTACTCGTATAGGATATGCAAAGGTTTTTCTTTTTTCTTATATTCTTTGTATTGATCCACTTTAATTATTTTGTTACCTCTGTTTATTTTGTTCAAAAGATATGTTTCTCCCAGTGTTCAGAGGTAGATGTTGTGTAGTCTGCTACTGTTCCTGTGCAACATCTGGACAACCTGCTGCTGGAACACAAGGATTTACCAATTTTGGATCTATCTATCTATCTATCTATCTATCTATCTATCTATCTATCTATCTATCTGTGCTCCATCTGACTTTTTTTTTTAGCAAAGTAAGCAAGCAAAATTTGACTGTTGATTTTTCCAAACATTGTATGGATTAAATTTGGGCAAAATGAAATGAAAATCATGAATCAGAAAACCCAGGTCTCACCTAGATACAGAAATGATGCTACGAAAAATTTCTCCATGTTTGACCCCAGAACACACCCCATGACTGTGGGCACTTTTGATAGCGTGACGTGACACAGAGCACAGTGATCATGCTTGCTCTAAATACTACATATGCAGAGTGCAGATCCAGTGGAGTGTAGGCGAGTCCACTTCTGATCAGTGTGGAGTCTAAGTGTTGGGTGCGCTGGGGAAGGAATTTGCTGTTGTCATTTCTGGACCTGGAATAAAAGGATTCCAGCAACACTTGCAGAACTTATAGGAACACACTTTATTAGAAGAACATACTTTATTGTTTAAAACAATGTGTTTGGGCAGATAGCCTATCTATCCATCTCTTATATATCTAAGTTTTGCAAGTGGGGCTGGAATCCTTTTGTTCCTGCTTGCCCTAGTTGTGCCAGACCATCTACTCGACTTTGGCACTTCTGGAGCTGTCATGGGTCTAATTCACACAAACCCGCTTGATAACTCCACGTCCTAAATAACACTTCACACATCGATGAACGTGAACAAAGCCGATTATGCCAATATAAACCCAACAAGTCCCGGTACAATTTTTTTTTTTTTTTTTTTAAATTAAACGGCTCTTTTCTTATTTTTCTATTTCAATTGGAAAGTAGATCCAACAGTTAGTTTCTGCAGGAAACTTCCACATAGTAACTTTGTGCCAGACCTGATAGTACTTTCACAAGTAATTGTAATTACACAAACAAAATGGGTGCTAACACATGACTGGGTAATGTAAAATTCAGCAACAAGTTCTGCATACAGT
This sequence comes from Myripristis murdjan, assembly GCF_902150065.1. Classification (NCBI taxonomy): domain Eukaryota; kingdom Metazoa; phylum Chordata; class Actinopteri; order Holocentriformes; family Holocentridae; genus Myripristis; species Myripristis murdjan. Next base: position 33,564,902 of record NC_043986.1, on the reverse strand, counting down.
TGCTAGAATAACCCTACAGTTGTTATTTCCTGTAACATATCCATAAATGCAAAACATATTAAACCTCTTCATGCCTTTCTTTTCTGTCTTTGCAATTTTTTTGTTACTGTTTTTCATTATCTCTGTATGGTCTAATATGGACAGCTATGAAGCAAAACAAATACAGAGCGGATATGGATGATATGCTTACTTTCAGCTGCTTGAGTGTTCCAATTACTCTGAACTTTTACATAACAGTCTGTGGTTGGATTGGGCTGCAGCAATTGTGTTTTTGTTTCATTATATTATCATCAGCAGGAATGTTGACATAAAAAGTTTTAAAGACATTCTTCAACAGTCATGATAGTTATACTGTTGTATTTGAATGCTTATTCAATAAAGGAGATTAATTTGTACTTTTTACATATAAGACCTAACTGCTGCACTCTATTGCAAGGTAATGAAATGATGAGTAAACCAACTTAATTTACCCACCTGTTTATTGTTGGAATACTATTAACCGACCCAAGATAACAAAAGCTTTATGACAAATTCAAAGTATAGTAAACACGCATTTTAATGAGGAACAATAGCAGGGCGTTAGGCACTTCACCTGCCTCTGCTTCTACTCCTTTATTTAAAATGATATCTCATATTTAAAAAGCATTGTTTTAGTATTTACCATTAATTGCTATATTGTGCTTGTACTCAGTAAGTGTAAATATGACGGTATTCATGCTGCCAAATCATATAAATGCACAGACACTTCCTCACTAGATGACCCACCCTACCTGGACTACAGTCACTCTACTCCCGGGGGGGTCGGAAGAACCAGAACCAGAACCAATTTGGAACCTGATTATGTTGACGGCAATCAGTGTAGTAGTGATTACTTATGGCCTGTGCAGCTTTGCAAACAGTTTGACAAGTGCAGATTACAGGAGTGAGGTGTCTCACCCTGGCAAACTTTTAAACTGTTAAATGGAATGGTGGTGAAAATGTTAGGAGGGAGCTAACGTTTCCCCGCCGTGTCTGGAAGTCTCCATTCCACAGGTGTTTTCCACCGTCCACAGCCCACTACTGTCTGTTCGCTGCAACTAACTCGTTTCCTCCGGCTACTCACCCGCAGTAGTGTGCTTTAATTTTCACCAACTCCGAGTCCAAGTCCATAATGGATCCGTTTGACGCTGGCATAGGCATTGTACAGTGCCTTTACTTCTCAACTAGCTCCTACGTTAAACTAGATAAGGCCAACTAAGCTGTAAGAGCAGGCCTCGTCGAGGCGGATAAAAGTTTCCATGACGCGTCCTAGAGTAGTTTTTCGCCTAGTGCACGTAAAACACAACTTATTGGGCTGTCTAGATGTCTCTAAACTACATTTACTCAACATTAGAAGCTTGTTTGGAGCAGCGGCGGTCAAGCTAGCCTGTGTTTTAATAAGACTTCCGATCTCACACTTCAGAATAAAACGCCTTGTGGCGAAACTGTTACGCGGCGGGCTAAGGGTAATAATGGCACTTTGTTTTGAAAGAAGAGTCGTCTTACTTCTGGTCCCGTTCTACACAACTATGGCTACCTTGACGCTGTGTCGTATGGCTCACTATGGTTACCGGAATCCTAATTCACCTGTGCCACTGTTACATAATGGGTATTATTCTCCTCAATACACATTACCATAATATCCCTATAGGGATTTATCATAGCCTGTCTGTGGTAGATAGTGGTCATTTTATAATGTTTAGATACTGTTTTTTTCCACCATATCAGCATTGATATATTTTTGTTGAGACAGTGTGTCTGTGATAGTCCGTAAATACTATTTTATGGTGTATTTTCAAATTTATTATGGTACAACGATATTATTCCTACCACACCGAAGCACTGCCTTTCTACTCCTGAAATGAATTAATAATCTGTTCGTTGTTAAATCTAAACTTAACTTAAGAAGTGCTGCTGTGTTCCAGATGATAAACACTACTTTATTTTTTAGGACACGTAGCCCCCCTATTATGTCTGGGGTCAGTTTGACCCCGTTCAGTGTTTAACGTCTCTAAATAAATAAGTAACATCATTTTTTTTTTTGCTTCATATTTAATGACTTTTCCTAATGTAATGGGTACTATCAGGTAAATATGAAATTCACATGATGATATGTTTTCAATGTCCTGTACACACTTTGTACACATCGGTTATGAATAACATATATCTGTACTTAATAATAATAATACAAAGCCATTAAAACACCAAAAAGATATTTCTTTCCAATTTTAGGTCAATCAGTGAGATTTTATGGTGATTTTAATATTTTTCCATAGTCATGTAATAGGAATACTAGATGTATAAGTGGGGGTGGGGTGGGGTGGGGGTTATGTTTTATTTAAAGGGCTATTTAGGTAGTCAACAAAGAAACATGAAGTACCTTACACATAAACTTTGGTAACAACTTTAATTATAATAATTTTGTGGAGGTTTAAACTGCTGAGCTCAAATTAACCCCAAACATAAAAGATGTTAGTAAATTTGAACATAACAGGAGGGTTAAGAAGTTAAATCTTGCAAAACACTCAATAGACTTGATAATAAATACAATAAATACAGTAAAGATGATAAAGCTGTTAGTACCCTCCCTCGTGTTCCAAAAAGTAGCCACAGCAAGAGGACTGATCTGAAGCCTTTGAATATCTGTAAGAACTCCTGGAGAACAGCTGCTGTGTTGTAGATTCATAGTCCAAAACACTGAGATGTTTCAGCTCACTGTTTGTAAAAGAGCACTGGGTAGAAACTGGGCTGATTAAGCCTCTTGACACGTCGCCCCCTGGTGACTACATGGGGAAAAACAAAACAAAGCTTAATATCTATATGACAAAGACAATCACAAAAATTAAAACGTCTTTACAGAGAGGCAGCATCTCATCTAATGTTAGTGTTACCATGAAGACAAACAGTGAGACACTAATTTTTAGACTGAAGAATCTGTTAAATTAATGTTTACCTTCTTTTTACTGTCATTCGTCTGCCTGAAATCCATAACAAAAAATGTTTTTGATGTGTTAACATAACTAGTGCGTCTAATGAAGGGAAATGAGAAAAACAAGAAAAACAACCTGAGGCAAGTAGAATTTTAGTTTTATACATTTTGTGCGCTAGATGGAAATTAGACAAATTTGGTTAGTACTGACCTGAGATAGCAACTCCAAATACAATTACTGGTAGTAAAAATGATGCTATTAGAACATAATGATGTCTTTCTGCATTTCCACAGACAAAGTCTTTACTAGGGCTTCCCTCTTCAATCGTCCTTTGTGTCTCTGAACAACTGTTGGACAAGGAAAGAGAAAAGACTGCTTTAGTACTTCGTTTTGTAGGACTTGTAGGTGTATTAGATATGTTTTTTCTTAAATTAAAAAAGGTACCATAAGAAAGGGTTATGTCACGTTTAAAAAATGAGCTTTAAATATATATCAAGTAAGGAGATTTAACATCACACCAATAGTAGTAATCACACTTTCAAAACTGTATACCAAACCAACTGTATTCTTATGTTCATTGACAGTTATTGGCATTGAGATGGCCAAAATGGCATGCACTGGGTATAACATTTGATTTAGAGACTGTCATGAAACTCTGATGGGTGAGAACTTTTTGGTCTAAACAGTACAGCAATTAAACTTGGAAAGCCGGAAATCTGAGCACCTGGTCTAGAAATTATCGAGTAACTAGTGTTGGTCAAGAACCCTTTCAACCCCAACAGATGCATTATGGTCATTTTGTGCCATGGAACTGTACCAATCATCATTAATGACTAATAAAGCAATAACTTAAGAAATGATGACCTACATCGTCCACGCAATGCAGGTGATCCCATACGGCGAATAATAGCGTGGTGGACAGTCCTCACACACTGTATCAGCCGTTTTGTTTCCTTAGAGAAAAAAACATCCACAGCCATTTCCAAGGAGCACAGAAACCAGTCTTTGGAGCAGTAAATCAGTGTCTACTAATGTCTAATTTTGGCGTAACTGGTCAAATAATGATTTTTCTTACCAGGTGATTTAATTCTCTGACCGGCCGCACAGCTTCTATGTACCTCTGCAACAGTACAACCTGTGTCGAGTGTGGAGCTTTTGCAGAAATGGCCCTCTACCACATCACACACTGTGTTACTTGTTGGGGTGCACTCCTGTTGGGTAAGCAGTCCTTCAGCTGAAAGTATAAAAAAAGAAACTATGTATTTCAACGCTGTTCTTAATTGTTAAGGGTCACAATTTTACATGGATGGATAATAACAATAGATAATACAACTTTATAACTGTAACTTTACAATTAAATATACATTCCAATCTGGAAAGAATCAGGAGAAATCCACATGAGCAGTTTCACGGCTGATGGGATATGTGTCCATGTAAAAATCCACCCTCTCATATTCTTTTGTGAACTGACCACGTTTAGATAGATACATGTCCCTTATTGATCCCAAACTGGGAAATACGTGATTGATTGATTAATTGTATTTCAGACAAAATTGGAAAAAACTACACTTGAGCTGTGTCCCAGTTCAGGAGCTGCCTCATTCAAAGGTTGCATGTGCAGACTGTGTACATCATACACACTTGACAAGGCTGTGCTGATCCAGTGTTCTCTGAATGCGGCCCAGATATGCAGCACTCTTTTAGCAGAATTTGAAGACACAACAGGTGCATCCTTTGCTGCCCTCATATCCCATAATCCCCTAACAAATGTAAGTTAATACAAGTGTAAATGCAGCTTGTCATTTATAATGTGAACCATTTCAATTTAGAAGACATGCAAAGTTTTAAAAATAAACTTACAGACTTATAAACTGATCTCATCTTTTCATTAGCCACCTAGGCTACCTTGAAAAACTAAGAGTAAAGTAGTTATATAAAAAGAGATAAATGCTTCACAATTCCATTTACAACCATTTTTTGAGTATCAACATACTTCCTCAGTAGACCGTCCAAATTAGCGACTGTTAGCCAGCTAGAGGGTCCTCTGAAGACCACACCTCCATCGCCTATGCTCTCTGAAAAAGGCAGCCCCTGAATTGTGACACAGCTACTGACAAACTACAAAAAACACAGTCTTTTAAGGCTGACAGCCTCCAGGCAATTCACCCTTTGGTCCAGGGGTCGTCTCAGCAGGAGGAGCAGGATCCCAATTTCAGCCTGTGTCATGAATCCCATCAGGAATGTTTTTTCGTCCACAGATTACCATGGATTTCAATACTTATTACTTGTAAAATGTTCTCTCAACATGGCATGAGCTAGTGTTTGTCAAGCAATAAATTGTTGTATATTCCATACATTGCATATTTATGGCCTCTTTGAATATCATGCTCCCATCCTACTAATCCTATAAATTGTTCTTTTTCCATGTTATTTTCTCATAAGTTCAAAGGGGCAGGTAAGTACTTGGTTGCACTTAGAAATTGTATCAGTCTACCTCTGTTTACAAAACTTGAGATTGAAATGAATAGGCAGATGAAAAATGAATACTTTTAAACATAATGGTGTTATCAGATGTATTTGATAACTTTATTTTATTAATTTTCTCTATCCATTCATTATCAATTTTGTTTTTAATTAATTGTAGCAGAATTTTAACAACTATAAAATTATTGAAAGGGGGTGATATGGGCTATCCAAAAATGCTTAGGGATAGGGCAAAAACAAAAGCAGAAAACACAAAAATCAGGCCATGTTCACATGCGTGTGTTTTACATCAAATATATATATACAATCCCTGCTGATGTGACACTGTGTGAACACTCAGATCAAAATTCAGGTGTTGTTGTTTTTGCACTGAGGAAACTCACATCGTTGTCTGAGAATCATCATTCAGTCATTGTCATTGGAGAGGCACTCCAAGCCAACTGTTTCAGACTTCTATGAATGGAGTGCATTCATTCCCTGTGACAAATATTGCTGCAGGTACTGACACATTACACTCCATCACACCCCTCACCAAAGGCTGGGAACACCAGGTATAGATGTGCCCCACAATGCCCTCTGTCTTAACCTTCATCCCAAATCCACAACTCTCCCGATGACACACAGTGGACAGTTTCAATAGCTCTTGTGTAGAAGCTATGCTCTTTCTGTCTTCGGCAAGACTGGGCTCCCTATCCTCAATATCAGTCAAGCTCATTTTCCTTTCCTCTTCATTCAACTTCATCTTCCTCATGGACTGACCCTCACTGTTCATGCACTCAAATGACATCTCGTTATGCTGTGGTGATGAAGCCATTGGCATTGGGATGCTGTCCAACACACTGAGGTCATCTACTGATGTACAGTGCAAATGGTCATTAATGACTACTATGTTCTTTTGTATGTCATCAGTGACTGTGTCTGTGCTCACAAATGCCCTTTCACTGCCCTCATTGTTATTATCCACCAGATCAGTCTGGGTGCTGGCATTCACCATATTTCTGCTGCCTTGACTTTCTTCCAGTTCCTGACAGTATCCTACCTCACTTCCTGTCAACTGGCCCTCCATCAACTCCCTACATGCTTCCCTGACCTTTGAAAACAGATCAGTCTCGTTAAAAAAGTCAAAAATAGTTTTATTTTAAGGAGTGAATTTTTAGTTCCATGGTTTATGAATGGCAGCAACTTTGTTAAGTCACAAAATATTATGGGATGGGTGTTTCAACCAAAAATTTAATTTAATTCCTGTATGATTTGCAAAATGCTTTGTTGTGATGTAAAATGTGGGTAAATTGTAGTAGATAGGCAAAACATTCAAAATCACTGATGTGATCCTTCAACAAATATTTGGCTTAGGAGCGTTAAAGAGATGTCTGGAAACCACTGCCACAGAAAAATACATAACACTGGGGAAAAATGGAGTCTTGCTGTATTTTTCCAGAGGTGTATGAAGCTATATCAAGTATTAGTTAATTTCAATAGATTTTCAGTTTTTACAATCAGTTGACCATGATGAGTGCAAGCAAAAAAATGTCAACGAATTATCTTCAAATTTTATAGAGATCAAATGCTGCTTTGCAGTTTACATTGTGCCAAACTGACAATTTCAAAAAAGGATTCATGTCATGCATACTGTATGAGTCTGCAGATAAGCCAGGCCATATTCATTTACAAGAAATCTGAATGTGTGGTTTTGTGTGACAAGCAAGTGCTTTAGGTTTGCAAAACCTAATTTAAATAGCTGGGCAGATCAAAATGCAGCTGAACACAGCAGTGGCGGATACAGAACATGGCTAATGGGTGGGCCTACAAAATTCTGGATGGGCCTGTTATTTCATTTTGTTTATTTTTTTTTAGATAGACATGTATAAAATGATATGATGAAAGAAAAAAAAAACCTCTCGGTAAATGAGCCGAGAGGTTGTAAACGAGCATAAAATAAACGTTGGAAAAAGGACATTAAAACATTTATTTATTTAGTTAGTTATTTTTTGGTCTTGAATCTGATAGGGTGGGCAAGCTGTCAATCTGGGTGGGCCTACGCCCATCCAGGCCCACCCGTAGATCCGCCTCAGGAACACAGGAGTAATACATGGTGAGATAACTACATTGCAATGTTTGCTCAGTGTCATAAAACTACATTTGTTATGTTAGAATACCTGGATGACAGGAAGTGCAGGTCAAACATTTTGTGAGACCATTCCGCTTGTCCATGTAAGTCCCACTCCCACATTTGATACATCCCGTACTGGACTCTGGCGTGCAGTCTCTACGGACAACATAGCCTGTGAAGGCAATATAATACTTTTAAAATCATGGCATGTGAGGCACTTACATATTATATTATGTGGACACCTTTTCACTCTCTGCCAGTGATCTTCAAAAGTTTGTAATTCTGAGTTCAGAAGTCACAGATATGACTTGTCTGGCATGCAATCGCTTTTGGTTAAATAAAACACTGCAATGGACTCTGCAGCAAAACAGTTTAATAAATTCTGCATCAGCTTTAACAAGTCACTTAGTTATTGCAATTCTTTAAAAAAATTTTTTTTATTGATTTCTTTATTCCTGAATCAGTTTAAAGATATAGGATTTATATTAAACCATACGACCTAAGGAATCCACTCCTATCAACCATGTAATGCTAGGTTGTTGGCAAGGGGGCTAAATATTGTTCCAAAGTTTGGCTAAATTTTGGTTAGGGAAAACTGGCATGTCCATTTTCAGCAGGGTCCCTTGACCTCTGACCTATAGCTGTGTCAATGAAAATGGGTTCTCTGAGCAGCTACAGCTCTCCCCTTTGCAGACATGCCCACCTTCTGCTAATCCCATGCAGTTTGGGCCATGAACCCTGCAGACCATATGTTCTTGTGGCCTGTTGTAAAATGGTGTGTTTGTGCAGACTGGGGCCTAAACAGTCTTGGAGCTGCATCAATTGGCTTTGACTGGAAAGCTGAGACTCTTCTGGATTCAATGAGCCACATTTGATTCATGTGCCATGATGTTCGCTCCCACAGCAGCCATTTCACTGCAGTCGGAGCATTTTTTGAAACTTGACATCACTGTGTAAAATGATCTGTTGTGACCTCGAAGATAATCCAGCCTCATGAAACTTTATAGCCACAAACTAGAAGAGAATTAAAAAAAAACAAAAACCACAATATATCGTAATATCAAATCACACTTAAGAATTGTAATATATACTGTATATTTGACTGGCACCCAAGTATAGTGACAGTATTGAATCAGGGGTTAAGCATATCAACCCAGCCCTAGTCAGCTGTGTAATTTGTTTTAGAAGTTTATTTATTAGTTTATCTTTTATGGAGGGACATTCTACAGGCACTGGAACCACATCTGTTGTTGGGATTAATGTTAATGTAAAAGCTGAGATTTAGCTTTATATTGCTCAATCCTCCATTAAAAATGTTTGCTTGTTTGTTTGTTTGTTTTTTTGAATAAAGTATACCGAAATTATAGACATTTGCAACATCAAGAGCTAAACTGTAAATTGTTGTAATGAGCAGTGTCAACTTTGTCTCAGATTTCAACCAAGACGCCACACGGGCTCAAGCCACTGTGCACACTGGAGGGTGAGTTAAGGTCCACAAGAGGGCAGTATTACACCAAGTATGAATATGATGTGAACATCCTGTTGATGTTTTAGGGCGAGGGAGGACAAGGTGGAGGGGGAGAACAAGAGTAGGGTGGGGGTGGGCGGCCGGGGGGCCGGGGGGGTTCACCTCTAACATTCAAACTATTTTTTCGAGTTGATCTTGTAAAATCTGTCTGCCGTAATATGGAAATTATATGGCAACAGCGAGAAACGGAGATTAATGACACAGGTTTTGTTTTCTGTTGTTTTGTTGTAGTCCCACATCACATTTACTGTCAGGTACTGGCACAGCCTCAGTGTTTACGTGTTCTAACGTCACAAGCGGGCAACTCCGGCACCGTACAACTTTACTGGTTTGTCTGTTTTAACAAAACAGCCGCGTACGCTGGATTTCTCGGTAGCTCCCTGTGTCTACGGTAACTTTTGTAAGGTCCGCTCCCGATGACGCAGTCGCTTTTTGGTAAGATCTGCTAACATTACGGCTTTTCGTTCGTTCGAGATATTTGGTAAATTGTGGTTGCAGTTGAGAGGGAGACGACAGACGGGACGTTATAACGCAGATGCGCGTTAATATGAACAGGATATTTTTGAAGACTAACAGGGCGTGTCTGTGCTAAAATGGCTGAGCTACACTTTGTGGTTTACTTGAACTGAACTGCGTAGCTGGCCTAGTTGTTGTGTCGTTACCTGCTTCGCACATAGGACAGCACTCTTCGTCACGGGTTTTGTATTCGCCGGGTTTACAGTCCACTCCGTGAACACCGCCGACAGAGACCGATGCTACAACACAAAGTAGTGCTGGATTTAGTTTGTTTGGAGGGTTAGCCACATAGCAGCTAGCTCAAAAGATGGCACACAGCCTAGTCATGTTAGACATTTATATTTAATATTTTGTAAAAAGTACTGCACTTGACTGTGTCTTACTCACCCACAAAGAGGAATGCCAATACAGTGTAAAACATTACTGGTTTATGACATGTTGGATAATAAAAAGTTAATTTCTCAGATAGCCAATAGTTTAATTTTTCCTACTCTTGTGTTTCAGCAGCCGAGCAGCTTCCGTGATGTCATCATCTTCCGGTTAACTGTTGTAGCAGAGAAATGATATTAGATTTCTTTTTTGGATGCATTTATCTAAGAAGGGGATGTCTGGAAGCTTTGGGAAAAGTTTTAACCTGCTTTCCTGCTGGCAGAAAAGCAGCAACATTACAGGAGCAGCAGTGGCAGTTATCATCACCAGCTGTGTGTGCAGGGGGCAGCCCTCACCTCCCGTCCAGCAGCTCCGTCTGTCTGTCTATCAGTGGTTTACATGCTTGTTTATATATGAAACATTTACCGGTTTCATACATTACTATGCAAGCTCTATAGCTTTTCGTTATCCAGTCAAGGTTATTATTAACGAAACCTGACGAAGTAACGGAAACCAGGTGTTTAGAAACATTTTCGTTAATTGAAATAAAGACAAACACGAGGCTTTACAAAAAACCTTAACTCACTGAAACTGTATTTTGTGTTGAGAAAACTAAAATCAACAAATTAATTGTCTTTAGTTTCCGTTTGTCACAGCTGATTTGCTTCATCTGTCTTTAGTGAATTATTCGTTGTAAATCGTTTGATTATTTTTGCATGATACTTTCAGACCTTTTTGAATCTGGCTGCTTACAAATAACCCATACTACTAAAAAAAATAATAAAATAAATAAACACTGAAACGAATAAAAACTAACACCAAGCATTTTTTCCAAAACTTAACTAGCAAACGCACCTTAAAAACAAATTAAAACCAAACTAGAATTGAAAAGACAAAGAACAAAACTAAATGAAAAAGGAAAAAACCTAACGAAAAATTCAAAACTATAATAAATTTGGGTCCAATTACATCCATCTTTCAGGAAAACAAAAAATCCCAGCGAGCATGCTCAACATGAAAGGATGTTGCAGTGTTGAGTGTTGGGCTGTTGCAACAAATGTTCACAACAACAAGGGTGAGAAGTTTCAGTTTCAGTTAGATTTCACACACTGCTGCTGGGGAACTCCTCAGCAAATATGGAATGATTTTTTTTTTTTTTAAGTGCAAATTGAATCACTGACATTGACTTAGGTTCTTTGGCAACATACAGAATAACATAATTTAACACAGTTTTTAAAAATAATGTGTGTGTGGATAATGTGGTTGTTCAAGGTGAGTTTGTGTGTGTAGGTGTGCAGTGTTTATTGCACCAAGACAGTGGGACTGATGATCAAAGACGAAAACATAATTTTAATAAAAACACCCTGACCAGCTGTCTGTCATACACATCAGCTAGAAAGTTTTTGTCAGTCACAGCTGAATAAAATGCACACAGGTTTATTTTCAAAAGATACAAAAACAAAACATTTATACTTATGTAAAATGATTTACCCAGTGTACCCTGACACTGCACAGTGGAGATGGAATTGTATTTGCCTCTATCAGAGCCGGTTCTAGACAGGCATATATGAGGGGGCAGACAGAAATGTGAAGGGGCATATGGCGGCGGCAGTGGCAGCAGGAATGGGGGGCGGGGGAGCCAGGATAGCTGTTTTTGTCATGGAATTGGATTGCACTTTGTCAGGCCTCTACCCTGTCCAACTTGGGTGTCCCACCGGAAGGCTAAGCTCCTGCTGGTGTAGCTTGTAGGGTAACTGAGGCACGCAAACCCCCTGACCACAATAAGGTGGCAATCCCTCAGGGGGAAAACTTGAAATAAAGTATTCCTAAACCAGATTATAATGACTTACATGACAATTAACTTAATTGGATGAGTTACATTCAGGGTTCGTACACTTTTTTCATGGTCAAATTCAAGCACTTTTCAAGGACTTTCAAGGTCAATTTTTTCAGGTTTTCCAGTACCATTAAAGGAAAAATCCGGTATATATATATCCTTCTGTTTTTTTTAAATACTGCATACAGGAAATACAGGTATGCAGTATTAAAAATCAGAAAGAAAATATATGCAGTATTAAAAAAAAAAAACAGAAGGAAAAAAGAAAACAGCTTCTACAGCTAGAAGTATTTAGACTGCCCTCTCCTTATACAGTAGATGTAGGGTATAGGTAGATCCCCCTAAGGGAAAATTCAAAATTGACATAACAATTGCATAAGTAAAATAAGATTTAAAAAAATAGATTACATAAAATGAACAAGAAAACGATCTAAGAATATTATATAACAATAATAATAATAATAATAATAAATATGTCAATATAATTCATATATATTATTAATATACTGTATCAATATGGTTCATAGATAGATAGCATAAAAATAGAGAGCGAGAGAGAGAGAGAGAGAGAGAGAGAGCTTGCTGCTTTAGTATACGTCTTGCGCTCCAGTAGCCAAGCGGCGTCTACTCTTATTAGGCCATGGGCCGAGTCCCTCTATCTGCTTTAGTTTTTAATTTCGTATTTCCCCATCAAGGGTCTAGCTAATTTTACAGTATTGTGTAGATTAATTGTTTATAAAACACACAATAAAATGTTTTGAACGCAAAAGTTGGACATTTTAAATAAAACGTAGAAAGAAGTTCACGAAACCGATCTAAAATGTTAACCAATCAAAGATCGCCTAACTTTACCGTGAAATTCACTTGGCCAATCACGTTCGTCATACCAGAGGAAACCGGAAATCCTACGACTGGCACTGTTGTAAACAAGAAGAGAACCGAAGGTAAGATAATGTGATGATTGTTTAACATATTCTTATAAAAATGGACGCAGACTAGAGAATGAGCCGTGTTGATGATAGCACACATATAATACTAAGCATCCATAGTTTATCATTATAACGTTAGTGAAATGTTAGAACGACATGCAAACGACATCAGACAACATGCCGGAAAGTTTACCTGAGGGGTGTACTACGAAGCAGGTTCAGTGGGTTAGCGAGGTATGTTGAGTCTAAGCCAGGCTTTCCTGTACCACGAAGGTGGCTCTCTTTTAACCCGGCTAGATCGCCATGGTAACTTATGCTTAACTCATAACTGGTCCCGACCAGGTTATGAGCTAAGTTTAACCCCGGCTCTAAAAGCGGCGCTATCTCACCCAGGTGAAATCACAAAGTAATTTTTGTCCGGTGATTGGTGACACATATGCACAATGCAGGTATACTATTAGTGGTGCACAGACTTCACGTTTGTTAGAAATAGTCCGCTAGCCTGATAGTGAACACAAAGCCTGGGGATGTTGAGCCTCCTTCGTAGTACAGCCCTCAGAAGCTCATAATTTAGCGATAATTTTTGGGTTGAGTTATAGTTGGTTATTTTTTCTAATTCTCTCTTAAATGTTTTAGGCTTAAGGTAACAGTTAATGTAGATTGTTGGGCCAGTTGGGTTTGAATCTTGGATGCTGTGACGTCGCTGACATCGTCTGGCGGTGGTTCTCTAAACATGGTAATGTTTTTTTTATTATTATTATTTTATTTTTTAAGTGTTTTTATTCTAACACAGTATTGACTTAAATAAATCTACCGAGCCCTCTAATGAATATTTGAACAGAACATCTTAGATTAATATGGTATAAAACTAATTAGTTATGATTATTCTTTAGTGACTATAGATGTCTGTGTGTTTCAGGCTATGGAGTGTAAGGTGAGAGGAGCAGGCGCTGACATATGGATCTGGGAATTTATAATGGTGGATGAAGAGAAGTGGACTGTGTCAAAGGAGCTGACATTAGTGGCCTGGAGAGCACCATAGTCTTTTTTTCCAGAGGGTGGCCAAGTTCTTGCTCTGCAGTTTTATTTATATTAAATGTTGCAATTGCTTTTTCTGTGATTGGACTGAAGAGGTTAACCCATGGTGTCAAACTGGTGCCATGGAGGGCCGAGAGGCTGCAGGTTTCCATTCCAACCGAAAGCTACAGCAGGTGATTTCACTGATCACCTCACCTCCAAGCAGAGAGAGGGGACTAATCAGTGAAGTCACCTGGTGGAGTTTTCGGTTGGAATGAAAACCTGCAGCCTCTCAGCCCTCCATGGCACCAGTTTGACACCTCTGACCCATTTCTTCATGTGTTCCGTCATCCTGTTTGGTCTGTGGTGTAATACTATGTGATAATATACTTTGAATATAGCACTCTAACGTTTTATTTCATCATAAATACTGGCTAATATGCTTTGCACTGTTGAAATTGATGTATTTTGCACTGGTTATGTCCAGCTTTTTAGTAAAAATCTTGATATAGTGTTAACTATATGCATTAAACCTTTTTATATTTTATACAAACCTTCATCTTCTTTGGCTGCTTTTTCTTTGGATATATTGATTGATTGATTGATTGATAGTTTTATTAGCTTGTGATGAAAAACAGTTAATAACAGTAAAGCTTAAACAGTAAGTCATGCAACTTCTTTACATCAGAGTCCAAGGTAATCAATTCATCGTGATTTAGAGACATACAGTTGTTCTATGCTAAGCAATAAAATACATCGCTTATGCATGCATACTTTTAACTTTAATGTGGTGTAGCGTATAGATGAGACACAAACAGTATGAATGCCAATGTAGCCTACATTTTATTTGAGCAATCATTTGAAATCGTAGGTAAAAGACACTCATATGATAAACCTACCCAGGTAACAACTGTGCTGTTGGAGTGAAAAGACGAGAATGCATGTCAACGTTATTACGTGGATGAATTATTGACATTAACCCCAACCCTTGACGGAAATAGCGTGAATTTTCGGTAATAATTGGCAACACAAAAGTAGCCCTACAATGTTAAGAATTAATTATTTAGTAGCCTATATTATACCTTTAGCGAGTTTGTGGGGAAAAAAATATATATTATACTTATTTTAAGTCATTTAAGAGCCGTCATTTTCGCCTTGTAGATTGTAAACTTCCTGGTTGTCAAGGAGACCCTGTTAGTAGCCCGGTACATTTGCCTGCTTAAAATGGTAAAGTTTAGATTGTTCGCGTTCGTTAATGTCCACGAGTCAAAGTGTAAACATTTGTTTACAGTGCTTGTAAGAATTTTATCTGTATAATGTGAAAAAATATTGTAGGGCGGGGAGTGGAGAAATACGAAATTCACAATTCCAGCCCTCGGCCCACGGCCTATATGTCTATCATCTTATGGGCTAACATCAGCTGTGCTTCAATTCTAAGTTGTGGGAAGTTCCTGCAGTCTTGAGAAACGCAGGCTTTGTTCTTAACTTAGCCCTTAATAATTGTCACTAATTGACACTGCCATTCAGACACATCACATAGTGCTTCTACATTTAGGTCTAGCATGCAGCTAATGGTTAGCCACAGTGGTGTAGTCTAGTTTATTCTAGTGGGTATACGCGCGCTCGCGCGCGCACACACACACACGCACGCACACAGGCTCCCTTTCTGAAACGTTAACGTTAGCTCCAGCTTTCTTGTCCCCCGAAAAGTGGTCAAAAATAGCCGCTTCGTAACACAGAGAAGGCGACTTTATGAACGGGAAAGTGAACGTTATGTCAAAAAACCATACTGATACGTATCTTTGCGCATTTCTAAGTGGTTATATGGAAATGCGGGACCTTTTCTAGTCAGTATACGGCGTATACCTGCGTATCACGTAGACTACACCACTGGTTAGCCAACAAATCACACATGTAGGGCTAGTCATCTCTGTGACTTACTTTTCATGACTCGAGAGTGCTGACTCTCCCATAGCGAAAAGTTGAAGCTTCTTTTTGCATATTTTGCAGCATGCTACACGTGGATTTGGTCCATGTTTTATCCACTGTTTCTACTTTTCATTATCCAGTCAACGTTCATTTAAAACGGTAACCTCCCGGCACGTTGGTCGCATGCTGCTGCACTGCCCTCTTGTTGGGGGCGTGACACATGACAATCAATCCAGCTCTTGTGAAACCCATCAGAGCGTGAGCTGTGAAGGCGTCGTTTTTAATCCGACTTATTTTATTTCTCTCCATTTAATAAGTGGTCAATTTAGTCAGACCAGAAATATGGTAACAATTTCAAGCATTCAAGCATTTACAAGCACGTTACCCAAAATTCTATGGGGTGCCGAATGTAAAAATTCGGTCACCATTTTACATACAACATATTTCGAACATTTAGCGGACTTTCCTCACATTTAGCTCATTTTTCTTTCATTTGAGACAAAAATTCATGTAAAACAGCATGTTCTCTAATTGTTAAAAAAATGTGTACACATGAAAAATAAATCTAAATCTAAATGCTAAATCTAAATGTAAATGTTAAATGTAAATCTAAATGTTAAATCTAAATGTAAATGTTAAATGTAAATGTAAATGTTAAATGTAAATCTAAATGTTAAATGTAAATCTAAATGTTAAATCTAAATGTAAATGTTAAATCGGTCGCCAAGTGTAAAGCTAAATATTTAGAAATTATGCAAATTGGGCAGGTCAGCGCCGTCGTCCACGCCCCTGGCAGTAGCCTCAGATCATGTGGCCCCGCCCACACCACCGACTGCGGCTCAGTGGGTGAGGCGAGGTGAAGAGGCAGAGACATGGCCGGTTCGCTCCCGACAGAGGAGCTCGAGAGGGCCGTTGTGGCCGGTGTGCGGGCTGCACTTCAGGGGATGATTCCACGGGTGCACTCCACACCACAAACGGTAAGTGAAGCAGTTGAATTTTAACTTATTAACTAATTCTGGACGGAGTTCCTGTTAGCTTAGTTAGCTGTTCCTGTTAACGTAGCTCCTCCTGCCCTAAGCAAACTCGTTTAATGCGCAGCGCGATTACCTGCGAATGGCGGAGTCACACAATCAATAATCAACCATGTTGTCTGTGTTGCTGTCCATTGTGCTGCTGCAACTGCGTATAAACAAAAGTTGATTTATGATGAAAGGTATATATGGCAGTCTGTGTGCGCAGCGCACCTGTCAGATCCGGCAGACCTGACCGGGTGGGCGTGGTGCCGACCGGCCGGTATCAGGTGGGCCGGCCAGTGTGCGCCGCCACCCGGTTGAATGTAGCAGCCAGCGGACATGCTACTGCGGACAGGCTACTGCCAGGGGCGTGGACGACGGGCGCTGACCTGCCCAATTTGCATAATTTCTAAATATTTAGCTTTACACTTGGCGACCGATTTAACATTTAGATTTACATTTAACATTTAGATTTAGATTTAACATTTAGATTTAGATTTAACATTTAGATTTACATTTAACATTTACATTTAGATTTAACATTTAGATTTACATTTAACATTTACATTTAGATTTAGCATTTAGATTTAGATTTATTTTTCATGTGTACACATTTTTTTAACAATTAGAGAACATGCTGTTTTACATGAATTTTTGTCTCAAATGAAAGAAAAATGAAAGAAAAATGAGCTAAATGTGAGGAAAGTCAGCTAAATGTTCGAAATATGTTGTATGTAAAATGGTGACCGAATTTTTACATTCGGCACCCCATAAAATTCAAGCATTTTTCAAACCTTGAAAACATAACATTAAAATCCAAGCATTTTCAAGGTTTTCAAGCACCCGTACGAACCCTGTACATTATCAAATATATTCAAATCCAACAATAACACTTCTCACTATTGCCAATATTAACAAAACTAAAAAGGGTAGGCCTAGTTATATAAAAAAAAAAAAATCAATTCACTAAGACTTGGAAAAAAAAAAAAAAAATCAAAATTAAAGCTGCAAGCAGCGTTGGACGGGCCCTCGCACCCGTGCCCCGCGTCCCCCTCGTGCCCGTCCATTCACGGTGCCACTCACTCACACTCACACACACACACACACACACACACACTCACACACACTCAATCACACACACACACACACACACACACTCACTCACTCAATCACTCACACACACACACAGTTCTGGCCCTGCCGCGAGCGGCGCTCCTCCAGCAGATGTCGCCCTAAGCTTGAGTTTGAGAGCTGTTTCTGTTCCCTGTCAGTCTTGACCATGGGGCTGAGTGGGGGGAGGGATAGCCAGCTGCACTGTGTAAACAGAGCAGAGCAGAGCAGAAAAACCAGAGTCCCACCTGTTAAACTAGTCTTCACCGTGGCCACAAACTTTGTCCAATCCACAGCAAGACCTCCTATTTTTGTAGGAAAATTCTCTTTCCATCGGCATAGGTTTGGAAGCTGTCAGACTTTTACTTTAGTCACCAGGGGCCTAGTGTCAGCCAGGATTCTGTCTTATTCACACCAGGGTCCATGGGAAAAAGTGGAGGCGCTGGTTGTGGACGCTCTGACTTTGAGGCCTTCTAAAATCAAAACAGTGCGAAGGAATAATAATTCCTTCAGATCGTTTGTTAAGCACTGGTTACTCTCGTAGTAATTTTTCAAGCCGATTCGATTAACGCCCTGGGAGGAGTGCGATTTCATGCAAAGCGAAAATTTGGGCGAAAACGTCATTTTCACTTGATTTCATTGGTAAGGTGGACTGTCTTGATTCCTCAGCTGGAGACAAACCAGGCTGAAACATCACAGTGCAGAACAAACTCAACCTCAACCTCAGAATGGAAGCAGGAGATACATCACCTACTCAACACCTTCTCTGGGTGACATCAAAGTTCCTCTTGAGCTTTGGTTCCCAATGGGTAAAACAGAATGGTCCGCATGGGGTGATTTTTTTTAGGGTCCGGGCGCCCTAAGCTGCTAGGACACTATTGTATTTCCATGTCTTCTTTCTTTCTTTTTCTCTCTTTCTTTCTTCTTCCAAGGAAATCATACTTCCCGTGGATGAAAACTCACCAAACTTTGCACAAAGATTCCAGTCCCAGGTCCAGCTGCAAACTCAAGCCAATAGTCCTGATGGTGGCGCTATAGCAAGCCTCTAATTTCAGAACTTTGAAAATTCATAACAAATCAACCATATGTGCTACAGCTTTGCAACTTTCATCAAACTGTAGCCCCAATACTGAAGAAACTTTTGTACACTTAAACCTATTGCGAATTATGAAATCCATCAAAAACTCAATTTTTGATAGCATTTTGAATTTTGCTTTTGTGAACAATTTTTTTGTTTGTCAGTTTTTCACTTATGGAGCAAATCAATCATTGTTAAAAACAAATGATCAACATCTCCATGCTGTCTAGATGCAATATGTGTATTTTCAGATTTGTCTTAATAGCTGAATTTTTGACAGCTGTTTAAAATCTGCCTTTCCATGCATGGCTGCCTGCTGTCCTGCATGTCAGTGATTGGCTCAGTCAGTTTGTGAAGCTCCATGTGAAGTTTTAGCTCAGTGAGGT
The DNA here is from genome assembly GCF_902150065.1 of Myripristis murdjan. Classification (NCBI taxonomy): domain Eukaryota; kingdom Metazoa; phylum Chordata; class Actinopteri; order Holocentriformes; family Holocentridae; genus Myripristis; species Myripristis murdjan. Next base: position 33,545,648 of record NC_043986.1, on the reverse strand, counting down.
AAAGGCCAGGCCTCGGTGTCGAAGATTGTGAGTTCAAGCCTCAGCTTGTGCCAAAACTCACCAAACTTTGCACAAAGGTCCAGTCCCATGCCAGATCATCATTGTCAGATTTTTGTCTTGATGATTTTTTTTTTTTTTTTTTTTTTTTTTTTTACAGTGGTTTGGAATCTGCCTTTCCATGGCTAGGCGGCTGCTGTCATGTGACTGGCTTAGTCAATTTGTGAAGCCTCACATGAAGTGACACTTGCCAATTAGCTCAGTGAGATAGAACCTTGTCCTTCTTGCAAGAAATCGTGAGTTCAGGCCTCAACTGATGCTGAATGCCACCTTTCTTTTCATCTCCCTATTCTCTACTTGTTGCTCAGAAGTGCCTAAAATTGCCTGGCCCCGACCATTACTGCACAGCAGCTATAATGTTTAATGTATTTTAGTCTGCTGTGTTCATTTTGTCCCTGTTGTTCCTCCATAATCTTGTCAGCTTGTTTGTCTTCACACCTGCCCTACATTGTCTCATTAGCCCTGCCCCCGTGTTGCATGTCTTTGTTGTGTTTCAGCCAATCATCTGTCCCCTCCCAGGTGTGTCAATCAGTTCAGTTTGTATTTAAGTTCATATTGTTCTGCTTGTTGCTTAGAATTGCCTAAAAATGCCCGGACCCGACCCATCGCTGCGCAGCAGCTATAATTTTTAGGGCCCGAGCACTGTCCCAGTGCGAAGCCCTATTGTATTTGTAAGGTTTTCTCTTCTTCTTCTTCTTCTTCTTATTACGTCAATTTAACCCTTATTTTGACCCCCTAAACATGCTCAAAAACTCACCAAATTTGGCACGCACACCAGAGGCCTGTACCATAAAGCTGGATTAACATGGTCGGGCTTTCTCTTACTTATCTGGCTTCACTTAACGAGACATCAGCACTCAGGATTTTCGGTACCATAAAGCCGGCTATCAACTCACTAATTCAACCCAGGCTTTCCAATCTAGATCTGTGCGCGCTCACATAAAAAGGGCGGAGTTTGCTGCATGCGACCAATCGCAGACATGGAAAAATCTACCCGAGCCGCATACGTCACAACCGAGGAGTAGACAATAATCATTTATAAATACGAGGAATATAAATCAATAATCCAGGCAAAAAGTAACACAGTTCCAGCTGCCAAAAGCCGCAAGGAATGGTGGCAAAAAATCGTTGTCTGTGTCAATGCGTAAATTAGTGGGATTATAATCTGACTTCCACACCATGACGGCACAAGTAGAACTGACTACAGTAACGTGTGTGTTCAATAAATGAATGTGTCTCCCACTCAGCCATACACTCCTGCAGAGGAACTGGCCCTCTCTAACAGTGAGGGGCGACCCTCGCTGGACCGCTGCCCTCAGTTTGAGTTTCGTCAGAATCGTCACTTTGATTCAACTGGTTTTGATATTTCATTTTATAAAGCATCTGACGCCTCGTAATTATTCTGCTGGTTAAAATATTATTTCACTGTCACTTAAAGACAGTAAAACATTTAGCATCAACTCTCATGTGGACTTTTCAGGGCAGACCCCCTAAATACTAAATATGAGCAAACTAATGGAAACCTAAAGGAGCCCAGAGGCTGGCGTGTATTTTATCAAACTTTTATTTAACCCTCTAAATTAAATTCCCCTAATTTATTTTCATAAACATTAAAAAAAAAAAAAAACAACAAAACATTAGGCTACATCAGTCTACAAGATCAATTTTTGGTTGGACAGTGCAGTCATGAGAAACAAAAAAAAAATAAAAAAAAACAAACAAAAAAAAAATACAAGAAGAATTGTAAAATGTATTAATTTTAATTTTTTAAAAGAAGAAGAAAGGGAAAATGGGCAGGCCATTTTCCAAGAGAGCTGATTGGTCAGTAGGTGGGGCTTTTCTACCTGCTGAGCTCTTATCCTGAACTTAACCTGCTCCGGAGCAGGTTAGGTGTTCAGCATACGTTACCACGGCAACGTAGCCCGATAAAAAGTAAGCCACCTTTATGGTACAGAAAAGCCAGGGTTAAGCCTGGAGTTAGCTCGCTAAGCCCAAATCCAGCTTTATGGTACAGGCCTCTGGTCTGGCGAAAATTTCGATAAAATCAAAAATTGAACCCCCCAGGGTGCAAAAATGGGCTCGGTAGTGCCACCTAGGGACGCAAAGGCAGCCACTGCGGCCCACAGGAATGTGATAGAAAGACCAAACCAGCGCCGAAACATAGATCTCATCAAGCCCGACATTTTTCGTGCTCGTGCCCCCCACCTAAAACCAACAGGAAGTCCACAATTTGCATTTGAAAGTCATGTTTTCGCCCAAATTTTCGCTTTGCAGAAAATCTATAAACTCCCAGGGCGTTAATTTGAATGGCTTGAAAATTTAATAGATGACAGAGTGCTTAACAAAAGTTCTGAAGGAATTTACATTCCTTTGAACCGTTTGGATTTCAGAAGCCCTCAAAGTCAGAGTGTCCACAACCAGCGCCTCCACTTTTTCCCATGGACCCTGGTGGGAATAAGCCAGAATCCTAGGGGCTAATTAGGCCCCTGCTGACTAAAGTAAAAGTCTGACAGCTTTCAAACCTATGCCGATGGAAAGAGGACCAAAATTCCTACAAAACTATATATCATGGTGTGAATTGGAAAAGGTGTGTGGCCACTGTGAAGAGTTGTTTAACAGCGGGGACTCTGGGCTGCTCTGCACTCTGCCTGCCCTACTGACACACACTAGCTGCTGGCACATCCCCCAATGCACATCCCCCTTAAAAGAAGTGACAGGTCATGTCAAGCACACACTAGGACATGCTAAGGGCGCCACCTGCTGGAGGAGCACCGCTAGCAACAGGGCCAGAACTTTGTGTGTGTGTGTGTGTGTGTGTGTGTGTGCCTGCGCATGCATGTGTGTGTGTGTGTCTGTGTGTATGTGCCTGCATGTGCGTATGTTTGTGTGTGTGCCTGTACGTGTGCGTGTGTGTGTGTGAGTGAGTGTGTGCTTGTCCGTGTGTGTGTGTGTGTGTGTGTGTGTGTGTGTGTGTGTGTGAGTGAGAGTGTGAGTGTGTGTGTGTGTGTGTGTGAGTTTGAGTGCATCAGTGGCACCGTGAATGGACCGTCCCCGACGGGCACGAGGGGGACGCAGAGCACGGGAGCGAGGGCCCGTCCAATTTTTTTTTTTTTTTTTAATTTTGACCTAAATTAGAAGGAGTCACTTCTTGAAAGTCAAACATTTGTCTTCTGCATCGTTCCCCCCTACATTAACACACTTGATCCCGTGGTCATGGAGCATACTGATCCCTTTGGTGCAGAAACCAGTCTCATCTGAGCTGACAGTCGTCATCTGAGACAAAATAACAGCCACTGAGCTCCTGTCTTCATTTTTAGGACGAGGTGCAGTAGTAGTCAGCAGGGGCCAAGTATTGTCCTGGTGGAAGAGCTCACGTCTTGTCAGCTGTCCACTCTGAATCTCTTGGGAATCCACCTTCCTGGATGGAGGAGGTCCTCCAGGCTCTCCCTGCCATATTTGACCTCAGTAGCTCATGTCTCATGTATGACAGGGCATCCTCCCCAAGTGTGGCCACCAGGGTCTCTGGACCTCCTCACGTGTTCAGCCCTTCAGACAGAGGTAGCCGCTGGATGCTTGATGGCTGATGGTTTCCATTTTCCCCAGAACCACTGACTGTAAAAATTTTTTTGATTATTTTTTTTTTAATTTATTTTATCCGTAACAGAAAACAGTCAAGTTAATAACATCAAACTTTTTGTGTAATCATCCAACAAGCTGAACTGCATGCAAATTCAGAGGAAACTGTAGAGCTCATTTCCGTCTTAAACCACAAACGTATGTATCACCTCTTCAATGTGCCACTGATCTGCAGATGCAGAATGTTGTCTGCACAGTGACACCAACCCCACGCTGTTAGGGTTAGGCTTGTTTTTAAAAGCACACCCACACGGGAAGTTGTACAGCAATGCATCCAAACTAGTCTACACAGATGTGTTAAGGCCCATTTATGCTCCCTTTATGTACAAAAATTCGAATGTGGCGCTACGGACGGTGGCGGAAGTGAGCGAGAGGGTCGGACTTCAGGGATGACGTATGTAGTGTATCCCAATAGTATGCATACACATGCATGCTGTATATTACACTACATACTTTGTAAGGGCAGCTGCAGTACATACTAAAAGTGAAAAGTAGAAGTATGCGATTTGGAACGCAGGGATGGTCACTGAATGCCAGGCTATAATATAATCATAGAAATATTTTATATATATATATATTTTATAGAAATATTATAGAGAAGTTTTTGAGAAAAGGCTGTGAGAGTTGGTTAGAAACTATACCCAGCTGTTCGGTATCATTTGTTTATCCCGGTGTCCAGGAGAAGTAACATCATAGAGATGTTTATGGAGATAGATAGATAGGTAGATCGATAGATAGATAGATACTTTATTCATCCCTATGGAAATTCGCAGTTTTTCAGCAGTATCCACAGATTACAGATTAAATAAATAAAAAATAAAGAATAAGATCTAAAATAAATAAAAAATAAAGAATAAGATCTAAAATAAATAAAAGATAAAGAATAAGAATAAGATCTAGTTTCTAACCAACTTGCACAGCCTTTCCTCAAAAAGTTCGCCATTCTTATTTCTTCTTTGTGTCTCACTAGAGCTACACATCGGATAGTGACAGCAACACTGCCCCCATGGTTTCCAGTGATACTGCTCCGTTTGGCCCATATCCGTAAGCTTTATGGAAACGTGCAGAAATCGGACAAAATGAACACGGAGCACGGACAGAAGGCTCCGTCTGTGTCCGGATCTGTATTTAACGTTGAGCATAAATGGGCCTTTACATAGCTGATCTGGCTTGTGAAAGAAGCCAGATCCGCTGTTTTTTGTCTTGTAGCGCCTCTTCAACATTATGATCTGTTCTGTAGACAGGTTCTGTTAATTCTATAAAGTATGTGTCAGATGCATGTAGCATGGTGCACAACACATAGCTGAAGTGTTCTCTGTACACTACAAAGAGAATGTGTCAGCATCCAAGTTGTATTACACTTGGATTCTGGGGCTGTTTAACTATGTAGTGCCACAAAAACAAATACATATTTAGATGATGGTTCTGAAAATATCACTGCCTTCAGTCTGATCTGAGGATACTAATATATAGAGCTGCAACAGGAACATGTGATACACATTTAAAGACACAGTCAGTGCACATTTTCAATGCAAAGGAAACATGCAATGACGTCTTACCTGCTAAAACACAGGCCTCTGATGGGTCCCCTCCTCTTAGTGTTTCCTTATAAGTGCAACATTTATCTCAATCAACATGTGACATCATTTAATAACTTTCATAAATCAACCTTTGTCATCCAAGTAATTGTACTGGTTGTCAATTAGACAAGAGAGAGAAATATACCTGTTCTGGAACCTTTTCTCTTCCTCCTATAAAGTGATACCAGAGAAAAAAATCATCTTGGTCAACAGCCAGATGCTGATTTGACAGCAAATGTTGCTATCAGCAACATGTTTTGGTTTTGAGCTCTAAATGCTAATCCTACCTGCACTTTGTTTTGGTCTCTTGTTTCTCCGACACATTACTGCAGCTGCAACTGCAACTGCAACTATTATAACAGCAACCAAGATCACTGGTACAATGATCACTGTCTTGTTTGAACTGTCATGTTTTGGTCCACATTCAGAATCAGCTGCATGATTTCCTGGTCTGATCTGCTGAAGACCCTCAGATTCACATCTGGAATAATGATGGAAAAAGCTGTTAGTGAAACGTTTACAGATGACATGAACTTACTGCAGCTGTAAGACACCAAACATGACCATCACTGCTCTTGGAGTTGTACTTACTTTGTGTGAGGTTGGCAAGATGGAAATGTTCCATTTGAATATGTTTCCCCTGTGCAGTCGCTGCACTCTGTGTCTGTTATTGCTGTTCCTGTGCAAGTGTACAGAAAATAAAATGGCATAAAAATCAGAGATTTTGTCAGTTTTTCAAGTGACTGTCATAAGACTGAGGTTGATTTGATAAGACTGATCTAAAATGCCCTTACTTAAAGAATTTGGTTGTTCAGTATTTAATCTAAACATATTGAATCATGGGTAGGTTGATGAAATTTGGGATAGTAAAAGATGGAAATATCATCTACTTGTGTGCAAAGTTTCAGTATCCTTCCATGTTAACTTAGTGCTAAAATCATTCTGCTCCTGACCCTTTATATGCATCCATTCATTGTTGAGTATGAACGAGACGACTCATTAAAAAATGTTTTATACTCACACTGAATATTGTGTTCATTGGCACTGTGTAGAACATAATGAATTATTTACATGGAAGTGTTCCATAATAAAGCTTTACTGGCCAAACTGAACATTTGGACAGTTTCCACAAACTTGGTGTATTCTTCTAAAACCTGTTATACCTGGTATAACCTGATATAATATGTAAGTCATTTTGAGTAGACAGACCTCTTCGGCTGATGTATTGACCAGCTTTACAGCTGCGGTGTTTCTGTGCTGCAACACAGCCGTCCCCTCTACGATCAACACAGAAGAATCCATCTTGTGGTCCACAAACAGCATCTGATGTTGTTGTGCACGGCCTTTTCACCTTTAAACCTGGATCTGTCACCACAGAGAGCTGAGGTTACATATCAAGGTACAGGTTCTCTGCTGCAACATCTGCGAATTTCCTGCGGGATGAATAAAGGATCTATCTATCTATCTATCTATCTATCTATCTATCTGCTGTGTAACTCAACCTGCAACATCAGCTATCAAACATTCTGTGAGAATATTCTCTATTTTACTTGACCCCACAGCAAAAAATGACCATAACTTTCGATGGTTGATAAGGTTGTAGCTCAAACATGACTCCTTATTTTATTTATTTACTTACAAGGTGCAGAAATTTCCTGCTTTCAAAACTAGTTCAAAATGTGAATTACTATTTCCTTTTTTCAGGCACAAATTAAGGTAGATGTTTATTTTTACCTTGACATGCAGTCAGCAGTCGAAACATGTCAGGGTAAAAAATAAACATCTACTACCTTAATTTGTGCCTGAAAAAAGGAAACAGTAATTCTCATGTACAAAAGTAGACATGATGAACATTTTTGAACTAGTTCAAAATGAGCTAGAAAAAAACTCTCCACCCAGTTAAATTTCAAAATCCATCCTGAACACACGAAAGTGACAATTAGTCTAAAGAAGAGTACAAAGGGGACAATGGTCAACCACTAAAACCTGATACTGGTCTGTAGGACGTAATATTAAGACTTTGATACAAAACACTGATACAGCACTCTCTATGTTGTTAAACTGGTATAAGTTATATGATATGCAAAATTAATCAACAATGTCAGAAGTTCTTTTTTCAAGGGTGAGGCTGTGCCAAAGATGTACAGGAGAAGTTATACTAGTGGTTGCAGTTGCTACTGGTGGATAATAGATAACATTAACTGAAAAAAAAAAAAATTTTCTTGTTGGTCTGGCATTTTGAATAAATGCAGTTTTAAGCGAGCTTCTACACATGGGGTAAATCACTGTCTGAAAGCACCACTGTCAGCATAGCTTTAAATAATCAGACTGAAATGTACCTGCATCACAGGTTTTACATGGAAAGCACTCTGTTTGTCCATTAAGCTGATCCAGGAAGGTTCCATCAGCGCACGGCTCACAAGATGTACTTGTGAACTCTGTGCAATGTTTATTAACTCTGTTTCCTGTGGAGCAGAAAATCAATATTTCATTCCATCTGATAACAGTTTGGCCATTAGAGCTTAACAAATACATTTCACTGAGGCAGAACACTTGTGCTTTTGATCTGTACAGTGCGAGCACAGTGAGCAGAGTGACTGTTATTAAACTGGAGGAGCAGGCAGCTCCTGCCCTGCTGCTACTCAATCACTTGTCAGATTTCTGCTCAAGCAGGAGCAAAGAGCTGTGTGCTGGTGAGACCAGCAGCTGAATGCTCCTGGAGCTCAGTCAAGTACTGCAAAGATTCAGAGCTCTACCACAGCTAAACATGCCTTTAATATTCAGGAGAATCTTACCAGGGGGACACATAGGACAACATTCCTGTCCTACTCTGTATTCGGCACGATGACAAGTCTGAGCATCTGCAGTGATGACATTCAGCATAAATATCTATGAACAGAGAGAAAATGATCATTAGCAGTTGTTTTCTGTCAGTCTAATCTGGTTAAAGTTGACATAACTAAACCTGAGGTGTTTTTTTTTTTTTTTTTTTTACCATCACTGCTACAATTGACTGTCTCCTTCTGGAAGGCATTTCCTTTGGGTTGGTTAAGGCTTTTCAGAGAATCCAGACACCGTCTCACTGAGATTCAAGATGAGGAGAGATTTAAAATCCATCTCATGAAGAGGATATCTGGAATTTAAAAATAGAAATAGAAAGCATCATCACAGCAGTTTCTTTACTGTGTGTGGCTTGCATGTATGTCTTTCACTTTCAACACACACTCACAAGCCAGGGTGTAGTGGAGGAGCAGCCCTCTCCCACTTTGAAAAACAGAGGAATAGAGAAAAAATACTTTTCATCTGTTGACTGACAGCTTGCCAACCTACCAGATTTATGAAAATGTTCTCTAACGTGACAGATTGAGTTTTCATAAGAGTGTGCAAGCTGTCAATCTGATTTTATTCCCTGTCCAATTGGAGTGTTTTTAAGGAAATGGCAAATGGATGTTATCATGTTTAAATTTTGAAAGTGAACTTTAAGGTAAAATAATTAGCAAGGCCCTATTGTTTCGAAGATGGATGGTTTGTGGTAAAATACTCATCTTGGTTAATATTTATATAAAGGTACCATCAACAATTCAACAGACCAGGAGCACTGAGGACTTGAGAAGGAGATTTGTCTGGTTTTAGTCACGTTAAGGAAAGCAAAACTGATTTTAGGAGGATAGTGAAACCTATCAATAGAAAAAATGTATTGTTTACCAAAATAAGACAATAGAAAAAAGGCTCTCCTCAAGTCACTAACACACCCTCTAGAGTGAGGGCCTCCCCTCACTCACCTGCACTTGGATTAAAGACTTCCTGACTACCGGCCCCCAGTCTGTTCTACTTGGCTCCCACTTCTCCTCCACCTGCACCTTCAGCATCGGCTCTCCACAAGGGTGCGTTCTGAGTCCACTATTGTACTCCCTCTACACACATGACTGCAGTCCAGCCCACCACCAGAACACCACTGTCAAATCTGCGGACAGCACTACAGTGGTGGGTTTATCTCTGTTGCTGTTGTTGTGTTTTTTATATTGACGTAGGCACCTTAAGAGATTGCTTTCATAGTATCTTGTATGCACTGACAATAAAGGAATTCTATTCTATTATATTATCAGCTGCATAAAACATGTTTCTGATAATGAAGATCATCAGTTTTTGGTAGTGAACATCTTGTAGCTCCATTCAATTTAAAATCCCAGTCAGTCAAACTAAGCAATATGAAGGAATATGCTATTATTTTCCAGTCTTTATCACAACTTCATTATTTTCCTACAGAGCCCAACATTGTAGGGGCTTCATACCAACCTCTCTGCTAATCAAATGAATAATGCTGTACTGCTGCATCATACAGCACAGACAGAAATCATAACCATATGCATGGAAGGAAACAATTCGCTGAATCAACCATCCAATCCATAAGATGGTTAATATGCCATGTCCAAAAAAGTCGGTTGCTTTAATGGGAACTTGAAACTGTGACATTTTATCATATAAGTGTGAATAAATCAATGTGGCTGTACTTTTGAGCTTTCAGATAAATACATATGAGCAGCAAAGACGTAGTATTGGATGAGTCTGTGGATAATGTTGTTGAATGTTGATGAATTGATTTGTGGTCAGTATAATCATAAACACCAAATGGATGAAGAACATGCCATCATTCAATAATGTGAATTAGATATTGAGCATTACTTCAAAATGCTACAGCCTGGAAAGCTGTTTCAACTGTGAAGACACTAGAGTTCTCATATTCTGCCCGAACCCGACCCGACCCGACCCGACCCGACATTTTCGGGTCGGGTCGGGCCTAAAATTTACGTGAATTGGGCGGGTCGGGTCGGGCTTCGGGTTTTGTGGGGGATTTTTTTTTTTTTTTTTTTTAAATAAAAAAAATAGAATTATGTGTTCTGTTATTGATTATGACGTTTCATTTTTATGTGACTGGTGGAGAGAGTGAGAGACTGGATTGGATTTGGAGGCTAAACTTTCAGTGACAGACAGACAACCAGCTGTGCGAGCGCAGCGCAAACAAGTGAGAGAGAGTTGCAGCAGCATCCCGCTGTGCTGGCAGACTCGGCAGCAGGGACGGTTTCTGCTATGGGCAGTGCAACTGCCCAGGGCGCAATCTACTGGGGGCGCACGAGAAAAAAAAAAAAATCTCCAGTTTTCTAGACTACCGTATTGACCCGCACATGCCGCGGCACCATCAGTCGGCATCAGGCTGGCCGGCCGCGGCACCGTCCGATACCGCGCCCACCCGTCAGGTCTGCCGGATCTGACAGGTGACCTGCCTCATGCTGGCCGGTGCCGCGGCCGGCTCGCCTGATACAGACTGATGGTGCCCCGGTGCCGCGGCCGACCGGCTCTGCTAAATAATGGCGAATTTGGTGATTTTTTTTCGGGCTTTATCGAGCTGTCGGGCCTAAAGTTCGGCTAATTAGTCGGGTCGGATCGGGCCTCGGGCTCGGGTCTTAATTTTCAGGCCCGATGAGAACTCTAGAAGACACACACACACACACACACACACACACACATATATATATATATATATATATATTGTTTGCGCTGCGCTCGCACAGCTGGTTGTCTATATATATATATATATATATATATATATATATATACATATATATATATATATACATATATATATATATGTATATATATATATATATATATACTACTCACAAAAAGTTAGGGATATTCGGCTTTCGGGTGAAATTTCAGGATGAACCTAAAATGCATTATAATCTTTACAGGTGAACTTAATGTGACCTTCTGTAAACTTTTGAATGCACATGTCCAACTGTTCAATGTTTCAGTACTTTTTGCACAAGTTGCTGTTCTCTAACAAGGAGTTTAACGGCAAAATTCACATCAGGTGTTTGATGCTCCAGCTCATCGAGGTCGTATCATTAGGGAACGGCTGCTGGAGACTGGGGTACCTCAAATGGAGTGGCCTGCACTTTCTCCAGACCTGAATCCCATAGAAAACCTATGGGATCAGCTGAGTCACCGTGTAGAGGCTCGGAGCTCTGTACCCCAGAACCTCAATGTCCTGAGGGCTGCCCTTCAAGAAGAGTGGGATGCCATGCCTCAGCAGACAATAAGTCGACTTGTGAACAGCATGAGACGTCGTTGTCAAGCTGTAATTGATGCTCAAGGGCACATGACAAGTTATTGACACTGACATTTTTTGTTGTGGTATATCCACCACTGTTGTTGGCTTTTGTTTCAAGAAATTGTTTGAGATGAGGAAATCACCAGTGTATGTTTCTACTTAAATGCCCTACTTTCATGATATAATATCACTGTAGCGTGAACTTTTTACATTTTCCATAAATTTCACCAAAAAGCCAAATATCCCTAACTTTTTGTGAGTAGTGTGTATATATATATATATATATATATATATATATATATACATATACATATATATAAGATCTAAGATACTGACAAAATAGGTACAAACACAAACAGTACCAGGAAATAAAATAAAGTACAGAAATTAATACAAAAACCAAGTGGTTGGAAACTAGTATATACAGCTGATTGTTTACGTTACAAATCCGTCTCTGATTAACGTTAGGGGATTTAGTCACTTGGGGGAGTTTGGAAAGTCGATAAGTTGTCACTGTATCAGCAAGTGGAACAAGGGAGAGATGGGCGGCCAGCGCACGGCATATCAGCACAAAAACGAACACAACAAACGTTACATAAATAAGTTTCTGACTAACGTTAGGTTATGAAGTCACTTGGGGGTATTTTGGAAAGTCGCTATGTTGCCACTGTATCACTGGTATTTGCGAGCGCTTGTGTTTTTCGCGCTAGGCGATTCATACATTCCACCACCACCTAGCCTACAGCAGATGTGTTGCGGCTGAAAGCCATCCTCTCAGCGTTCAAGCAGAAACTATTCGCTGCAGTGATTGGTTAATTCCGTTGTCAGTATTTCATGACGTATGGCCCAGTACCCGCCTAACTCCCTCCGGACAATCCAAGCTAGCATCAACAACAGATTCCTAAAGGAGCCGCAGATTGAATATGTCGATGTGCGTTTTTTTCCCCCTTTCCTCGTTCATTTGATCTAGGCAGTCGGTGAAAACGTCTAGGCAGTGCACCTAAGAAATTATAAGGCAGGGAAAACCCTGATATGTGCACACACATATAAGAAATACCAGGTTACCATGCCAACGGCGGCGCATATGCATGCAGCAGCTGGTGGCTCCCTCAATTTCAGCATAAAGAGGAGCGAAGTGTGGACAGATGAAGCTACAGCAGCTCTACAGGACTGTTTTGAATGCACAGACTGGCAGATGTTCAAAGATGCTGCTACCCAGGAGAACCATATTGACCTTGAAGAATACGCATCATCAGTGACATCATACATCAGCAAATGTGCTGATGATGTGGTAAAAATAAGGACAGTTAAATCATTCCCTAATGAGAAAGCCTGGATGACTGGAGAGGTGAGAGCTCTATGTAGAGCCAAAAAAGCTGCCTTCAAGTCAGGTGACAAAGAAGCCTACAACACCGCCAGAGCAAAACTGAAAGCTGGCATCAAGGAGGCAAAGCAAAGGCATCAGCAGAGACTGGAGAGAGACCTCAGCACCAACAACAGCAAAGACTTGTGGCAGGCGGTCAAATGTGTTACAGGCTACAAAAGCAGGAGCTTTTGTACTGTTCCACACTGATTTTGACCCAATAGGTCACATGACCTGGGAGTTATTAAGCTATAATGCTCATATTTACATTATGAAATGGATTTTAAAATTCATAAAAAATATGAGAAGAGTTAAAATGGTTACACAATAGTTAGTTAATATTTAATAGTGCACACCCCTTTTTATACCATTTTAACCCTTCTCATATTTTTTATGACCTATTGGGTCAAAATCAGTGTGGAACAGTAGAGCTACACTTGCTGTATAATGCACACCCCTTTTTATACCATTTTGACCCTTCTCATATTTTTTATGAATATTTAAATCCATTTCATAATGTAAATATGAGCATTCAGGGCCTGAAATTGGTTGTGGGATTGCGGGATTCACGCACACTATCACTGATTCCCGCAAATTCCGATCTGATAATGCGAGCAATTCCCGCACACAATTACAGCGATGTGTAGTAATGTTAAGTGAATGTTGCATCGGAGCTGAATTCATGACATTGATCAGACCTCCGCTCGCCATAACACAAAACAAAGAAGAAGAGTCCAAACTAACACAAAACAAACAAAGAAGACGACGTCCAGACTTGGCGGGCTCTTTCTCCTCTCATTCACAAAGCTAAGCGCTCCTTCTGCTGTCACAGTGTCGCCCTCGCTAGCAAACGAGTAGTTGCCAGATTCAATGCTGCAAACATGGACCGCTGGTTAAAACGGAAACCCAACCTTACATCACCTGAAGGGGAAACCGCTCCGAAAAAAAAAACAACAGAAGAAAGGATGAGCGGAGGCGCTAATGGCGGTGCCAGTGAACCCGAAAATGACCCAAATCCTCAAAGCGAATCCTCAAACAGGTAGCACCAGTAACATCACTAAGCTGCCCAGAGACAAGTTTAAGTTTAACTGGCTCAGAATATATCCGTGGCTTGAACATAACAATGGTGAATTGAGCTGCTCAATTTGTAAAATGCACGGTGCTGTGCCTTTTACCAGCAAATGTTACAAAACGTCAACTTTGCGCCGCCACTCTGATGGCGTTTCACATATAGCAGCCGTGAAAAGACAACATGAGGCAGATTCAGCAAAAGATGTGATGGCTAAAGCTATTTTAGAGGCGCAGTTGCAGGGTGAGGAGGAAGCAAAGGGGCTTCTCAAAACTGCCTACTTTATAGCACAAAATGAAATGTCTGTCAGAAATGCACTAAGCTATTACAAGTACACTTGTGGAAGATATTTAGAAAGCTGTGCTAAATAGTCCTGTGTTTTCATTAATACTGGATGAATCCACCGACATAAGTAACAGCAAGCGACTCATTACCTATGTAAGATACATAGATGACAACAAGATCAAAACAAAGCTGTTCAGGAACTCTGAAATTGTGGACGGAAGAGCAGATACAATTTTTGAGGATATGAAGCAGCTGTTGACAGAGAAACATTTGGATGGAAAAAAAACTTGCAGCAGTTTGTACAGATGGAGCTGCAGTTATGACAGGGAGCCGCCAGGGAGTTGTTAAAAAATTAAGAGAGGAATACAACTCAGAATTGGTAGGGGTGCACTGCACGGCTCATCGTCTTGCTCTTGCTGCTAGTGATGCAGCCAGATCTGTGCTACAGGTGAAAAAGTTCCAGCAGGATTTGAGATCGATTTTTGTGTATTTCAGTAACTCTGCTGTCAGAAGTAACAAGCTGCATGAATTGCAGAAACAGCTAGATGAACCCCAACTGAAGTTTACCCAGCCACATACAGTGAGGTGGCTGTCAATTCACAGTGCTGTGTCAGTGGTGTGTAGATCACTGAAATCCCTGAGAGATGTCCTGGGGCCAGATTCTCCAAAAAGTTCTTACTAATAATCTTAAGACGTTTCGTAAGAGGAAAAAATGAGAAGTTCATAAGAATGTTCTCAAGTGCTATTCCCCATTATTTTCTTAAGAACTGCACATTATCTTAAGAACTTCTTAATTTTTTCCACTTACGAACTTCTCAACTCTCTACCTTTATGTAAACAAACAGCCTCGAGCTGCAACCCACAGCAGCTCCATCTAAAATCCAACAAAACAATATCCATTATAGTCTCAACTTTGATTTGATGTTATAAAAGTGTTTTCTCAAAAATTGAGATACATACTTTGTATTGGACAGCGACGATATTACTAACCTATTAGTTAATGGAATCTAAATATAATTGACACATGAGTGGTGACTGGTGGCTAAACAAAATGTCCTCATATAGACTCAGAAACAATATATGTGCCTCTATATGTCTAAATACTGGTTTAGATATTAGGCTGAATTACAGTTTAGATAACGATTATCACTATGTTAACATATACAATGTAAAATTCTTAAGGTATTAGCCTACTACATTAATCTATGTTATATAATCAAATTTGGCTCTAAATTAATCAAAGATGTTTGAAAAATAGCTAAC